>NW_025335349.1:29764223-30033831 GCF_004798865.1 Varanus komodoensis
TGGTCTAGTTTTTACTGACTGCATAGAGCTTCTCCATCTTTGGCTGCGGAGCACATAGTCGATCTGATTTCTATGTTGACCGTCTGGTGCTGTCCATGTGTAGAGTCGTCTCTTGGGTTGTTGGAAAAGAGTGTTTGCTATGACCATCATATTCTCTTGACAAAATTCTACCAGCCTGTGCCCTGCTTCATTTTGTACTCCAAGGCCAAACTTGCCTGTTATTTCGGTTATCTTTTGGCTTCCTGCTTTAGCATTCCAATCCCCCATGATGATAAGGGCATCATTTTTTGGAGTTAGTTCTAGAAGGTGTTGTAGGCCTTCATAGAACTGGTCAACTTCAGCCTCTTCAGCACCAGTGGTTGGGGCATAGACTTGGACTATTGTGATGTTGAATGGTTTTCCTTGGATTCGAACTGAGATTATTGTCATTTTAGAGGTTGTATCCCAGTACTGCTTTTCCTACTCTTTTATTGACTATGAAGGCTACTTCATTTCTTCTGAGGGATTCTTGCCCGCAGTAGAATACCTGATGATCATCTGAATTAAATTCACCTATTCCTGTCCATTTTAGTTCACTAATTCCTAGGATGTCAGTGTTCAGTCTTGTCATCTCTTGTTTGACCACATCCAGCTTGACAGTGCAGAGATGTATGCACATAGAATGGTCAGGAGGACAATGAAAAGGAAATTTGCACACCTGCATTAACTGACTCTTTAGGACAGGTTTGCACATTTTCCCCTTTTCATACATCTCTGCCTCCCTTTTTTTAATTGTCAGGCAGATGGTGCTGAATGAGGGTTGCTGCCTCATTCCTCTAAGAGATTTCTCATTTGTAACTGCTACAGTATGTGGAAGAAATTATATTATGCCCCTTTCTGTGCTGGTGGAGATAAGTGCGAATTTCATCCCAGATTGGTTTTTAGAAGAGTTTGACAAATTTCTACTGGTCTTTATATTCAGGAAAGAAAAGAACTTGAGATTTTAAAAAAGCATAGGCAAGAGGAAGCTAAACGGCCAGATTTCCCCATACCTAACCCTGCCACAGTAATGGATGGAGCTCTTCGTTGCAGAGTGGTAGGGTAACCACCCAAGACACCTCTGTATCCCCCTGTTGCTTGAGTTTTGCTGCACAGCTGGTGAAAGCCAAAGTGATCTTGGGGATAGTGATGAGCATAATCAGAAAGTGGTGTTGAGGTGTATATCAAGAACAAGTGGTTAAATTTTGAACAACTTCGTCCCTGCCAGGCAGGCATTCCCTCTTTGAATAGACCTTCAGCCTGTTGAAGATGTCTGCTTGAAGCCATAACTTATTTCCTCTCCTCACCATTCTTCCCTCCTCTTCCCTTTCAAGTCCATGACTGGAAAATCTGAAAGAAGAGTGAGAGTGGTCAGAAAAGATGAGGCTGCAGGAAATGGTAATAGAGTCTTTGGAAAAACCCCACAGCCTTGAGTTCATCAAATGTTTTGCTACATACTGAAGATCCAGCCAACCTTAATTAACTCGAAGCATATCTGAAATGTAAATTGCAGATAACTGAATATTCAGATAGAAAGAATAACTCCAGATGTGCATTGCATTAACTGAGCTTCTCATCCTCATGATCATTTCTATTTTGAATGTATATTAAGGGTGAATTTAAGTTAGGTAAGGACACAGCATTCCTTCTTCCACCAGCATGGCTGCTTATTTGGCCTAGCATGGAATCCAACCCATTGACTGTCAATTGAACAACCAGTTTCTCAAAAGTACAGCATCATTCCAATAACGAATCACATATTAATGATGCAACCCTACGGTCAGTGGGACAGCATTCCAGGAACCACATGATACATCAGCTCTCCTCTGAAAGTGGAGAAGGAACTCTGCCCTGCAAGGAGGAGTTATGACTTCAGGTGCCCCCTCCCATCCCCTTACCTCTGTGCCCCTCACCTATCCCATGTCAGAACTTCAATTTCAAAAAATAGGAAAAAGAGATTTCCCCGAGGTGTGCTGGGCAAAGCCCTGGGAGACATAAGGTATCTAAACCATCTACAGCTACACTGGCCTCCATCCACACACCCAAACTGAATAGTAATCTATGCCAGCCCAGCAGCTTGGGCATGCTGGGAATTGTATGGGATTGTGCCCCAAGACCCCAAACATCCAGTAAGTTAACAAAATTGGAATGCATTTATTAGAATAACGGAACAGGCTGTTTTGAAAAGCTAGTAGATCTCTCTGCCATTCTGGGAATGTTTTTATTAAGCTCTGGCCTCTGTAGTGTTAGCTGCCACTCATTTTCCCCACTTGTGGTGTTTTAGTGTGCATCACACTGGCATTCTGCAGTGATTGCTTTTCAGTAGGTTACCTTAGCATGCAATTAAACAGGAACTCTCCCTTCTGCTGATTTAAGTGAGAAGGGGTACACATGAGAAAGAGATCACCAGTCAGTTTAACAATCTTTCTAGTTGTCAAATACACCTAAACCCCAAGGCCTCTCTTCACGGAATGAAAGCAGTGATGAACTGTAGCACAATCAAAGAGTCCTTTCAATTTGCAACACTTCATTCTTAATTATTTTGCAGGCGTTTATAATGAGAAATAATTGGATGAGTCCATATGGAATTATTTTAAGTCTTCATCTTCATATTTGCCACTAATACCGGCATTTGAAGAAGTCAGTGAACTAGGTTATTCCCAGGCTTTTTCTTCATTCTGATAAAAAGAGAGAAAAAGCCGTACTTTTGGTGACTTACAGTTAGGATTTTTTTCCTGGATGTGATATGCATAAGTTGCCTGTGTGCTGCATTACAGAGGAACATTCCCTTTTTTGAAGTACTCCCTGTTGGAAGGCATCCTTGACTTGAAGGCCAGGCCAAGGCAGCTTCAAAAGCCAAAGTCACTAGGAGGAACTGGCTGCAGCGGGCTTGAAGTTGCCCATGAACTCTTTGCTCTGGACAGAGGTCTCTGTAGGCACATAATCTTCCCCGCCGGGGTGAAATGTATTGATAGTTATATTTAAATTATCTTTGAATTTTCGCTGAAACATGCGACACATACAATTCTTATGCAAATCTCTGCCCGTGTGCCATTCTTGTGCAAATCTCTTTTTCTGCTGTTCATAAGTAGCCACCCCAGCCTGAACCCTGCCTCACAATATTGTTGCATTATTCATCCTCCGGAGCATTCATAGGGCTTTCATGCAGCAGTGAAAACTGGGGGTCTACCACACAGTGATGGGCATAGGCTTTCCTGGCTCACCTGGGGGCAAGGAAGCCACACAGCAACAGGGGCAGGGCCTTCGGTACAGCCCCACATACAGTAAAGGAGGAGAGCCAGTGGGGTGTGGTGGTGATAGTCTGGGGACCTGGGAGGTCTGGGTTTTAGTCCCCACTCAGCTGTGCAGCTCACTGAGTAACTTTGCACCAGCCATTTACTTGTAGGGTTATTGTTGTGGGTATAAAAGGGAGCTATGTAAGCCACCCTAGGTTCCTCACAACAGGAAAAAAGGCAAGATGTAAATGCAGTGTAATGATAACACTAATAACATCTGCCCAACATCAGTCCGGTTTTTCCTGTGGAATGCTGAGCGATAACCAGAATTCTGAAATGGAATTAGCAAGAAGCAGGCAGTATGCAATAGAGACAAAGGGGCTTTTTGCGTAGCACAACAGCCCATTGTAAGTCAACTAACCCACAGTACAGCTGTGGCCTATATTAAGGCAATGATAGTGTTGTTTAACCTTTGTACAACCCATGCTTGCCTGGTTTCCATGACAGCTCCCAATTCACATGACCCGGTAACCACCAAGTAGGGGGTGCACATTCAACATGGTGCCAACAGACCCCATGGTTCATCATGAGTTAAATAACTCACAATGCACCATGGAGTGTTGTTTGGACCTGGCAAGGGCATGCTAGCTACCAATGTGTTTGGTAGTAGGGTGCATAGGACCTAAGAGAGCTTCCTCAAAGTGCCAGCATTGTTCTGACAAGTGGAAATAACCAACCAAAAGCACATATTTACCCCTCAAGGTCACAGCATGAAAATAATACATTGAAGGGCTTTCTGTGGTTTGATGAGTGCAAACTGTGCCATTTTGAATTTGCACAAATCTAATTCTTTCAGTGAGCAGATGATGGAATCCAAGGCACCTGACAACCTGCAGATCTTAGATGGAACAGATTTTACAACATGTGTGCATCTCTCATGGTAACACGGAAGCAGCATTCTGGGGCATTCTGTGTGGTACAAGGAACATGAGCAGATCTAAGAGATTCAGGGAGAGGGTGGCAAGCAAGAGACCCCCTTAGTATACCCCCAAGCCATTTCAGCATTGAAAGTCCAATCCTTCACCCCATGCCGTCTCCCAGCCTCTCCCCAGATTTGTACTGAAGAGCTGTGTGGTGTTTGCACAGTGAGGGTTGAATGGCTCTGATCAACTTGCCAAGAAACGGCTTCGGCTGAGCTGGCTGTTGAAACAGATCTGAAGATTGAGCTGTATGAACATTTTGGCATAACTAGACATTGACAAATGCAATGCTGGAGGGCCATTTCAAAAAGACAGGGATGGGAGGATGGCTGAGTGTTTGTGAAGGCAGATAGGGAGAGAACATTTCCCACTGTCCTAGTTTACAGGTACATAAGAGATGAAATCCTGCCTGATTACTATGTGGGATATCTTACTGATCCATCATTAAGGAAAATGGATTTTTGTCTCAATGAAGAAGATGATGTAATTACATTAAAAGATGCTTTATTTGCCCCGAGTGCCATAAAGTTGATATCTATGTTGCAACTGTTTTTGCAAATTGATTTATTGGGACAACTTTAACTCTTATTTTTTTAAATAATTTTATTAATTTTCAATCTACAACACAACCCAAAAACTACATTTTAAAACAAAAATATATAAAATTAAACAGAATTAAAGCAATTCTTAAAATAGAGTGCCCCCCGGCCCCGAGGACCAATGATACGCATTACAAAGCAAGGAAAAATATCATTCAAACTTTGCAGGACATTCTCCACTTCTAAAACTGTAATGATTCTTTAGAGGGTTTGAATCCTTTCCCCTTTTTAAAAACTTGCTCAATAAATACACTCCAAATATTATTAAACTCATTTTTCTTTAGATGTCCTCTCACTTTAATCACACATGTTAATTTGTTGTTAATAGCTATATTCGAAACATTTCTATACTAATCATACAATTGGTATTCATGTTTTACTTTCCAGTTCTTAGCTACAATTAATCTCCCGGCAGTTTTTAAATTTGTTATCAATTCTTTATTATTCCAGCTCCATTGTTTTTATCAAATACTGAGAGTAATGCAATTCCAGGGCATATATTTATATTAAGACTTAGTATTTTTGTACACTCTTTAAAAAACTCTTTCTAAAATTTTGTTATATATTCTCATTCCCACCACATATAGAAATACGCACCCACTTCACGATCTCATCTCCAAAATAAATTGGGGTATTTGTTATCTAAACAATTCAGCTTCAGTGGAATTAGGTACCACTTTCATATAATCTTGTAAAAATGTTCCTTTATTCTTACTGGAATACATTTTAATATCCTCTTTGCCCAGCTATTTCCCCAATCTTCATTACTAATATTTCCCAAATCTGTTTTCCATGTTGCTTTAAGTGAATCATAATGATCCTGTTCTAATAATGTCTTATAAATTGTACTTACCATCCCTTTCATCTGCATATTTTCCTGTTTTACCTTTTTTATAATCATATCTTCAAATTTTGTTTACTCCCTGCATCAACTCAAACTCTTTTATTATTAATGCATTTTATTTAATGTCTCTTAGCAAATAGCGATATGTTTTATGCTACTGACATTCTGTCTCTTGTTACTTCATCTCAGCACAGAGTTTTCAAAAAGCCTTTTTAACAGATAATTTGGTTTGTGTTCATGTGCTTGGTACTTAACTATGAATAAATCATTTTTCTTAAACACTCATACATCATGTCTATAATCTTTTAATGGATCTTGCAAGATAGGCAATTTCTGGTACCCTCATTTTATACAGAGGACTGGATCCATGTTTAGTCTTATTTAGAGCATACCCATCACACTTTGTGGGACATTTCTAGTCACTGAAGCTACAAGTGCCTCACAATAGGCTGGATGAGGGAACACCCCCAAACTGCAGACTTGTTCTTTCAAGGGGAGTGTAAGGACCTCACTAACAGTACCTTGGTCTTGTGTGACTTGAGCCTCAGTTAATTGCCTATATCCAGTCCATTATCTTGCTCAGGCAGCAATCCAGATGCCTGAGCAGGATAACTTAATGCTTCACCCAAGTTAGATGAAAAGGAGATTAAAAGGTGGGTGTCATCTGCATCCGGATGACATCTCAGCCCTCATCTCTAGATAAACCCTCCAGGCAGTTTCATGAAGATGTTTTATAGCACGGGAGATAGAAAATTAAGTCTTACAGAATCTCATGTAATCACTGCCACCTTCAATGCCATTTTGAGTAAGAAAGACGGGATATATATTAAATAAACCGCAATGACTCAGAGGAGTAATCGCACACAGTAGCACCTTCTGGAAACAGTCATTCAAGCAGGAACAGAGCCACTGTAAAACAGTGTCCCCATTATCAGACAATTGATCCAGAAGGATATCATGGCTGTCGATACAGTCCAGGAGAACCAAGAGGTCTGGTCCAAAAGGGTCATCAAGGTTGTTTCTGTCTGCAAACTGGGCTTCAAGTGAGACTGAAATGGACCTAGAAAATCAATTTAACCTAAGAATGACTGAAGTTGATCAGCAACCCCCTTTTTGACACTTTGCCCAAGGAGAGGATGTTAGTAACTGGGCTATTCTTCTCTCCTTCCACGTACAGGTTAGGATTCTTCGGGACTGGCCTTTTTCAAAGAGGATGGTACTGCTTCCTCTCCCAAGGATAAATTTATAACTTCCTGGATGCAATGGGTCATCTCCTTAGATTAGATGTGCACAGTGATCAGGGTGCCTCTGGAAGAATGCCAGCTTTGGTGCAATGCCAGCGAGAACCAGGGCCAGAGGATAACAAAACAAGGCCCTAAGGGCCTTCAGCAGTTCACGCTCAGTTCAAAGTCCTCTTCTGCTGAGGGAGAAGAGCTGGGAATGTCTCCACATGAGAAGGCCAGGGCCTCCAAAACAAACATGGATGCAAGCCTAGACACTTCACTGAGGTAGCAGCATCTCTTCCAGCTCTTGATGTTCTGGCTGCTCTGCCCTATTTCTCGCCATAGTGCAGCCACAGGCATTGACTCCTACTGGGGGCTTTGAATACTTGTGGAGCATGGAACGGCAACTAGCTTGCAAGACTAGGAGCCAGCTGACTGCTTCCTCCACTCATAGCTGCAGACAAGCAAGCAATTATGTTTGTTTGATCTTTTTACTCAGTGAGAAGCCTATGTTCCCATCAGTAAATCAGCACACATGGAGAATCTTAGCATAATCTGGCTTCCTTGATCACCTACAGCAAACTGAGGACTAAAATACTGAAATGAATTTTAGAAAACATTTTAGACCTCCGGAGTAGAGGATCACAGAGCATTACTGATGAACTCACAGACTGCTAAAGGAAAGGTAAGGGGCTAGGGAACTTGATTCATTTTCTCACATAGCCACTACACCATAGACCACCACAAGCCCCATAGAAATTCCTCCTCTTCAGTATCAACTGTGCATCACTGGGTTGTGTTTACTTGGCTCTTAATGAGTTAGACGCTCTGCTTCATGTATAGAGATTGTTATTTCAGAATCCAAACTACACATGATGGCATGGATGGCTGTTCTGGTATTTTCGGTACATACAGAGAGGGAGAGGGATAGAGCTAGCAGAAGCAATGACTGAAACTGTCAGAGAATCTCACCGTACAGCTCTGAAGTCATGCAGAGTTGAGCCTATTAGTTTTGTGATTATGAAAGTCTCTGAGTGCTATATTTTTAGAATAATTTATCTGGGTGATCTTTTCATTTCATTTCATTTATTTATTTATCTATTTAATTTTGTGCCAGAGGGTTATTTTGGAATAGAGAATACTCCAAACTACTCCTTGAAGTATTTATCTCTAGAATTCTGCTTCATCTGGACTGGGATGAATCTGGAGAATATACTGGACCTTTATGCAGAGGAAAAACAGCTGGTTACATAAGGCTACTGCTGCTTTTTACCAATTGCATAACTAGAGACACAGAAAGAAAAGTTCTTCTATTGCATCTTTCCACCTTTATTGTAGTCTTATTTTTTTCCTTTTCTTTTTTCTTAAGGATACCACGATGTCACACAGAGTATAACATGCGAGATACTGTTTAAATGGTCAAGGCAAAGTCTCTTATCCTTCTAAAAAGACTCAGGATAGCTCATGAAAACCTGATTTTTCCCCAATGAGCACTGATTTTCCAGTTGCAAATGAGATGCTTACTAGAGTTGCTCACACATTAAACATTAATTGATGAATTATTTAGTTTTTAATCTTTTATTTATTTACTGTACTTTTTAAACCACCCAATTACCTAAGCTCTCTAGGTCTGTGCAATGCATTCAGAACACATCAGACAGGCATTAAAATGATCAAACAAACAAAAATAAAAAGCACAGGGTGAAAGCATGCTACAACCAGTAACAAGGAATAGAGTCATTAATCTTAATTTAATCTGCTTGATCCTATAAAATGCAGGTATTATGAAAACCTCAGTGCTGGTTCTCTTCCGTGACTTATATTGTAAGTGCAATAAATTAACACAACTATTTATTCCCACTAGTTATAAAAATGAATTGTAGTAGTACGTTGTATTTCAGAACTTTTGGTTACTAATTAATTCAATACTTTCCTTCTCCAACCCATCTACCCTTTCTTAATAGAACTATCTCAAATTTCCTTGCCAGGAGAGCAGTCCCAAGATGCCCCAAACCACACAGGACACAGTTAACACCATTAAATAATAGTGTAACAGAAGAGTGAAGAACAGGCAAAATGAAAAAGTGGGAGAACAACAAGAAAGAGGAAATTTCTGAGCTTCTTCATCAAAAGTGGCCATATTTACATTACATTTTCTTTACCAGTCCCAAGTACTTGCACATTAAAACCAAAATGGTTTCAAAAGATCAAGAAGTGTGATCTTCAAGCTTTGTTCCACAAGGAAAAAAAATGCCTGAACCCATTAAAATATTCCCTGACTTACGCTTGAGTGTTCAGCTGGTTTTGCCTCTGATCATTGTTGTTGCCAGTGTTTGTTTGGCTGAGCACTTCACAAAGTGTATGAGGGAGGACCTCCCCCCCAACCCCCCCCCAGAACTTTATTTATAAAAAATTGTGTATTTATTTTTACATGTTCAAACTTCAGACATCCTCAAAGTACTCTCCCTTTGATGCAATAACACATTAAGAACTTTTTTCCACTGCTCCAAACAGGTTTTGAACTCAACAATTCTGATGTCTTTTAGTGCTTCTGTCATTTTTTGTATCACCTGTTCCACATCAGCAAAACATTTCCCTTTGAGGACATTTTCCATCTGGGGAAGAACAAAAAGTTAGTATGGGGCAAGATCAGGTGAACAGGGAGGGTGTGGCACAAGGGTCATGCTGTTTTTGGTCGAAAACTGCTGAGCACTCGCTTGAACAAAACTTCACTGCCTCACGTTGTTCATGTAAATCAGCCACCACAAAATAGGCAAACCTGTTGAAAGAGTCTCCCAAAAAAAACAAACAAACAAAAAACCTCACTGTAGCCAAATGCAGCATCTTACAACAACCTAGCTGGGTACACTGATGCAGATGTGTCCCCAGAAGCTACTGCGGGAAGCCTATACTACAAGGGCCCCCCAGAAGATAATTCCTGGTATTTGGGGGGGGGGGCTCCCCTCATAAAATCTGGCAGGCCTACAACCAAGAGCTAGGCCCCTGGTACTTTCTACAAGTACTTTCCAACCTGGGACATCTTCTGAATGGAGCAAGGGCCGTGCACCAGAAGCAGCCTTAGCGCTGCCCAGATGAAGACGGGTGAACTTAGCTGCCCCTCCTAACCATGAACAGCACTGGAGGCACTGGATAACCCTTCCCCTTCTTCACCTCAGCCTCTCATCCCTATTTGCTTGTGCCTTGACACGGGCACAAGAGCAAGGCATTCAGCACACCCCAGTTACTCTCTCCGCCTGTCTGATGACTCCAGAACTCTTGTGGCCCTGGATAGGAAGGCACACTTCAACAGAGGCTTTGATTCCAGGCATTTTCAAGGACCCCAATGAGCACTGCAATAACATATTTTCAATGCACAATCAGATTAGCATCCGAGTCACCTCATACCCTGAAGCCTGCTTACACTGGAGTATGTGTACCACATTTCAGTTTTCACAGTGGTGTCAGAGCTCTTCATCTATTTCGGAATATACTTCTCTCAAGAGTGCAATATAAAACGTTCCTTTTCCAGCTTTGCAAAAAGGGTTAGACAATCCTGTGACACATGTGTAAATACTTTCTCGATCTGTGAAAACTTTCGACTATAATGCCCACCTATTTGAAAGAGAGAAGTTAAGAAAACTCTCCTGTTTGAATGCTTCCAGTAGTCAAGGTGTTTAATGACACAACTCCCATCCTCCCAAATCATTGCTCATTCTGACTGGGGTAGATGGGAGTTATGGTCCAAAACATTTGCATGGCATGTCATCAGGAAAGGATGGCACCAGCTAGGGATGGTGAATTCAGGCCCAGGGGCCAGTCTATTTCGCTGGGGCTCCACATGGCCACACCCCCTTCCCCTACCCCCTAATATTTTCCACAACCACCAATCATTCATGCTTTCCAGGCTTTTGTTTGTTTTACCCCATTCTAAAGGCTTCTTCCAGACTCAAGTACTTGCAGCAAGAGCTTTGAGAGAAAATATACTGGTATTTTTGGCCCCGACCCCTTTGCCTTCATCTCCAAACCAGAATCCGGCCCTCGGGCTGAAAGAGTTTCCTCATCTTTGGGTAAGCCACAGGGCATTTGACAATTTTAAAAATCTGTTTTGAGACATTTTCTCACTAGGGTGCTTTTTCATTCTTTCTTCCTGGGTTGCTTTTAAAATAATGGCTTTTTTATTATAAAAGTTTAAACACTGTCAGATGCCAGTATGCAATGGGTCTTGTTCCCAAAACCAGAGGTGAAAATAAGTTAATATCATTTTATGTGGAGTTAATAGCAAGTAAAATCCCATTATAATTGCTTTCATACCTCAGTGGCTTCTGCATTTGACTAGCACCAGTTTAATTTTCACATCATGACCCCTCAGTGTATGACCTTTCAATTATAACAGCGGAACTCTGCTCTTCTTCCGTGCTGGAAAGTGCTGCATCATAATTAAAAATGAACAATAATTTCTAGGAGATAATTCAGGGAATTATTTTCTCCTTTTCCCACATAGGCTTAAGTGAAGACTGATTCTTCTCAGTGTATACTGTCATAAACCCTTGAATCACAGAGGAATGTAGCAGTTTCCTCTAACACAACAGCACCAAAGACCACTGGTCAGGAAAGGAATATATAACATGGCATAAGCAAGGCAGTTGTGGCATGAGGCCCATGTTGGCACCAACTTTCCTATCGTCTTGGCACCACATCAAGACCCCCCTCCTTTGCTGCAGCTCTTAGCAGCTCCAAATGGCACATGGGGTGGGGACAGGAAGTGTCTGTTGTGTTTAGCAGGCGGGGCAGTAGCGACTGATCGTAGTTGTTTAAGTTGTTACAATTTGCTTTTTTAATGCTTTGATGTAATTTTATTATTTCTATCATTATTTATGTTTTATTCATTGTGTTTAGTAACTGGCTAAAATAACTTCGACTATTGGGTGGTATAGAAATTAATTAAATAAATCCTAGAATAGAATAGAATCTGGAAATCTATGAATTGACTTGGCTGAAAAATAAGAAAACCAAGATGATAAAAACATGGATTTCCTGATTTTGTGTGCATTGCTTGTTGTCTCTAAGATGGCATGGCAGAATTTTCCTGTTGTTGTAGTAGTTGTTGTTCTCTCTTTGATCTCTATGGCCAGAGTCATGATAACCATCTTCTCCTCTTCCTGTATCAATGGACTTTTGATCAAATATTCTCAGAAGTGGCAGGTGTTTTCCATATTTTTCACAGAAAGGAGTCAGAGTCATTCAGATAATCTGCACTAAAATGTCATTCAACTGACTATGGCATCTACACATTGACAGCTGATTTAATTTAACAAATGGCACTCATGCCCCTCATATAATCCAGATTCTCTCATAGTCTACATCTCCTTAGTACTGAGCTGCCTGAAATTAAATTAAATTGCCTACAATACACCACACAACTGATAACCCAGTACTAATGACTACCTTCTCTTACAGAGGTCTGAATGAATGTTGCAATATTCAACAGAATCCTTCCTTCAAGCCTTCTGAAATTATGTGGATAGCAATTCAGCGGAATTTATTATATATTCCTCACTGAAACATTCACAAAGGTACTTTAGCCCTTTGTACATTCTCAAGAAGTGAACAGATGAACTGAATGGGTGGCACTGTGCTTACTGGGATCTCCGTGAGTTCACATTTCCTTTGTGTGTAGAACCAATGAAATTATACACTGCTGGGATCATCAGGGACACTGCTGGGATCCAGAGTTGCACCCACAAGTCTTTTCATGCATGGCACAATTGGGGAGTCCATCTTGTGCAACATTTGCCAGGGGAGAACTAAAATTCTTCCAGCAGTTTAGAAGAAGCTTGAAAAAAAAAAAAGCAACATTTCAAATACTGATTAGAAAATCCCTTTCTGGGACATTTTGACCCAACTCTATTATTATCTAATCACTATTACAGTGTGATTAGTTGGGCAAAAGCTTGTACTCCCTTCCTCCTTTACCTGCGCACTTCCTTGCTCTTGCCAACATGCACCTACGCTATGCATTCCCTTGATATATTTTTTGTGTCTGGACTTGAAGAACATTCTATTTTTAGAGCCCCTTTGACATTGTCAGTGTTCTCTAAGGCTTCCAGCCAGTTTTTTCTTATTCCCTCTGACTTTTCTCAGAGCTTTTGAAAAGAATCACATTTCAAGCGCTGGAAATAATATGAATGACTATTAGTTTCATGCTGGTCTGGGCATCTTTTGGCTATAATAAGAACTTATAACCCAGCTGTGACGGTGGGCTATAATAATCATAGTAATCTGTGGAAGAAACTGTTTCTTCAGATGTCTTCACACCATGTATCCCCCTGCCTTCTGCACTTGTGGCCCCATGGGAAATAAGCAATGCTACCTGCGCAGCAGTGGAACCCACAGCCGGTCCAACAGGAAGTAGGCATGAAATGAATCAGCATGCTATTTTCTGGAATGAGGCAGGTCGGCAAGCTCACAGAAGTGAGCTCCTCTGACTGATCCCATTCGAGAAACCAGCATTTTTTCTTGTGATCATGGTTGCCTTATGCTTCAGACACTGCCTTATGCTCCTAATTTACAATCATGGTTCAGGAATGGCTATTCAAAGAAGCACCCATAAGAGGAAAAGACATCCCCTCTCTGTCGCTGTTGCTGTCACTGTCTCTCTCTCTCTCATGTGTGTGTGTGTGTGTGTAAGGAACTATAAATTAAGGACTGAGTGAGACCCACACGACATGTGGTGCTCCCCGCTTTAAGCCAGACAGTCCCTTTCTCCCAAACTGTTCTTTATGAGGCAACATAAAATGGCAGATGTCTAAATGCTAGGCTAAAATCGCATAATTGTCTTGAGGAAATTCATTTTCTTTCCTAATGCTACTGAACTGTGAACCTCTTTTGAATGACTCCAAGTCAGAGGCAAGAGATACATCCACACACCTTTTCAAACTGCAGTAGCTTATTCCAGCTGTAACAGGAGTACTGCTTCTTTTGTGCTGTGCAGCAGTGAAGTACTTGTGTTGTCTTTTCTGTTTTGTCAGACAGAAGTGGCGGGGTGTGGAAGGGAGTGGGGAGAAACTGTCCCCAACTTCCACACAATTGGCCAGAGAAGATGGATTTTCCTGCTTCTCAAAAGAGTGCTCTAACAATTCCTGCTTACTTGCACAAATTTAGTTCATGTTGTTGCCCTTCTTCAGGTGTACAGGACACCAGAAATGCCTGACCTGCCCCTTCTAATCTTGTATTGATCCTAGGTCTTTAAGAAGTTTCCAGGCATGCGAAACTGTGTAAGCATCTTCAGCTAAAAGTGCTTAGACTCCCATTGAAGAACTTTCCCTTCAACATGCGGAGGTTGGGGAGGGTGCAGTATGTATGGATGAAAAGTTTTCACTGTTTGATCAAATCACCATCATCATCAACCTTGCCCTGAGTTTTAAGAAGGAAAAAACTTCCATGTATATGGTAGGAATGTGCAATGCTAAACCCAATGGGATTCCACAGAGTTTCTGATCCAGCAGTCAGAAACAGACCATGACAGACGTTTTTGTGGGCTCTAGAAATGTGCACAAAATAGTTGCACACATTAAGAACCAATTACTGTGCATATCTTTCAGCATTTCACAGAATCTTACAGTTGGAAGGGGCCTGGCAGGCCATCAAGTCCAACCACCTGCTCAATGCAGGACTCAAGTCACCCATCCAGATTTCAACCCAACCCGACCCTGCTTAGGTTCCAAGGTTTGGCAGGATCAGGCATCTCAGGCTGTTGTGCAAATGGTGATCTGTGCAGATCAGGGCATCTGCACTAATTGTGTCTGCATATTTAAATCAGCATGAATGAGGTCACATGGTTTTTAATGTTTTATTGCTTGTCAGTTTTATCCTCACACTTCTTCATCATTATCTTGCCATATTTTCTACTTTACAATTTTTTTTTGCCAAGTTCAACATTAGTAGTACAATTTTGACTACAGTTGCATGATTTGCACATAAGCACATTTATCATTATTCTTTTCAATTGTAATTTTTCAGCTCTCATGACTTGTGCAAATTCATTTGTAGGTGTTTAGTGCCTTCCGCCACCTCCTCATTTTCTCACCAATATTATGCCTATTATATCTGATTTCTTTTGCTTTTAAAATGGGCCATGATTTGCACAAGTGCTTTAAAAAAAAACTCAGAAAAATTGGGCAATTTGTGAGTCCTGAAATTTACAAACATGTCCAGAGTGTTCTTTTTGAGAAGTAAACTTGTGCAATTATAGCCCATTTTAGCAGCAGAAAATCTGCATGCGAATTCAGCTCATGCGAGATCAAGTCAGAGCCAATGTGAATTCAGATAGCCAAGTTGAGACCATCTGTTGGATTTCCACCCCCAAATATATTCCTCACATATCCTTAGTGGGGTTATTTTTTGCTGGGATGGCAGCTCGGGGGTGGGTTTGAATTCTCCCTGTGTGCTGTGCTCCTGATAAAAGAGTGTGGGAGGAGTTAGGCTTGTTTTAAGAAACCTTGCAAGATTTTAATGACACATTTAACATCACATCTAACTTCTCGGCAGCGTATAGACTGAGGAAATCTTATAGTGGGTCTCATTCTTCCAAGTAGCTTGCAAAAGCTGAAAAATATCTGTAAGACCAGGAGGAGACAATGCCAACTCTATTGCAACTCTAGTGTCCCAGTTGGCATGGATACAAGCAATTGTATTCCTCAAAGCAGTGAAGGTGGGCTTTTGGAGGACCTAATTATGTGATTAGTCATCAGCATCAGGTGATCATGTGAAACTTGCAGGGAAACACTTGGAATATGTGACTATCACTTGTTTTTGCTGTTAACAGCTAAATTGTTGGAAACATACTGCATTTCCCCACTGTTCTGAAAGAGATGCTCCCCAGCTCCCAAATGCACTTTATATAATCCAAATTGCTTCATATGTCTATACACATCTTCTGATTACATCAGTGTGGCTTTAAGATGATTTCCCAAGCTATCAATTAGTTTCTTGTCTCATCCAGTTGTGCTTCCATTGTCTTTATTAAATACTTTAACATATCAGCTATATTATCAAGATGTAATAGCTATATTAATTAACCACTTAGTTAATTAGCTGATAAAGTCACTTTCCAATGAATCAGTGTATCTGAGTTATATTAGCCTCCTTCTCCCTCCTTCCTTTTGCCCAAACTACCTTCCCTGTTTGAAGGGAGGAGTCAGGTCCAGTCTGGGGTTGACCACACATTCATCCCCTCTAGTTCTTCCTCCTCGCAGCAACTGCCCTCCTGCCCCCCTTGGGATTCCACAGTCTCCATCCCACAAGTATGCCATCTCTCCACATTCAGTGTGCAAATTGTGTTGCACAAGGGTTGTACCTGTGGGCTCCAGTGTAGTAGCTGTGGTCCCAGTGTGGTGTCTGCTAGCCCATGTGTAGCACCTGCTGACCTCCTCTCTCCGTGGACTGCTTCCTTGGTGCCCACCATGCTGTTCTACTCTCCCACCTTATTTTAATTAAACCAACACATTTTCCTACTGGCAGCAGGGACTGCTGTAAAATGGGTGTCTATTAGCACAGAAAAATGTGTATTAAAAGGTGATGTTTACTGTGCTGGGGTTCAGAACTCACCTCTGCCTTCTTTTCAAGTCTTTGGGACAGGCTATTTGTCTTTTACCATGCCTCCCATGGCAGCCATTTTGTCAAATTGCCAAATGAGTGCATGGGCCCAAAAAGTTCACCTACCTCTACTGTAGTGAGTCCCCCTCCTCTCCACTGTTCATCATTTACTGGCAAAAAAGGTGATTGCCCCTACACAATGGCATGAGGAAAGCTGGAGATCTTTGGCATTTGGTATTGAATTGACACTTTAAACGTCTTGTTGCTCTGTGCTCTTATTCTGACCAGCCTTTGTTCAGTTTGCTACTTGCTTCTAAGTCCCTAGTAAATCTTCTACACAATTTTCATCAGAACTGAGACTGTATGCTTTGGGGGTGAAAAAGGGAAAGCTCACAAAAAGGGCATGCCATTTTATTGTTCAGGCCAATGCTAATTGAACAACCAGGTTGCATGCAACAAGCTGAGCAACCCTAGAACCTACCTGAGTGCTTCTAAGAGCAAAGAAGCCCCATACAACCAACCCCAGAAGGATCTGTGACCAGTCATTCCCAAGAGACCAAGAGCAGCTGGGGGCTGAGGAGCTGATGTTTCTTTTACTCTCGCTGGCAGCAGCTGGTACCAGTTTTGGCGCCATCACACCAAGCCTTGTGCCCATAGCTGGGGTGCCAGGCATCAGGCCACCATGGTCCCATGTCAAAGATAATGCCGAGACCTGCTATAAATCATGAGAGCAAGAAATGAGAGGAAGTGAAATTATCTTGGAAAAATAGGTACTTTTTGCTTCTGCTGTGATTAATGCAAGAGTGGGGTGGCCCTTTTCTCCCCAGAGGCAACATTTCCCTAGTGGAAATCTGTTGTGCCACACTTTGGCCAGGGTGCACATGCACTGCTAGACATATACAAAACACAAAAGCAAAGGTGCAAAGGCTCTGCTTTCTCTGATTCAATGGGGAGGAGCTGCCTTTTCCCTGCCTCAGCAGAGACCATTCCAAAGTGCAGATCCAGTGGGACTTATTATTATTATTATTATTATTATTATTATTATTATTATAACATTTCTATGCCGCCCCTTGCCGAAACCTCGGGGCGGCTTACAACATGATAAAATACATTGAAATACTATTCAAAGGCAAGCTGTGTTGACACATCAGAGGATGCACTGGGAGAAGACAGGTGCTGCACCTCTGGTGCAGCAGAACTCAGTTGCATGTGTGGGACTGAAACTGTGGGCACATGCCAGTGATGTGTGGATCTGGAGGATCAGCAACACTGGTGTGGGAAAGAACCACATCACTGGCTTCAACCAAATGATTTTCCTCTAGTCTAATCCAATACTTGAAATGCTATTAGAGCACAGCAGGGGTGGCTGCACTGCAGTAGTTCTTACCTTAATGCTGGTAGCACATGAATTGGACTGCAAACACAATTTGCCTGGTCTGAATGGAATTGGAGAAGGTGTTTGCAACTTCTTCACCCAGAGATGTCCGAGATGTTGGGAGGGTTGCATTAATACTGCTGTGATGCTACGATCTCGTAGCATGCAACTGCCTAACCCGTAACCTAGGTGCACCCTTAAATTTGGAAGTAGGCTCCCACTCCTATTTATGTGAGCCGTCCCAAGGCTATAAGCGATGGGACGGCGTACAAAAATTCTAAATAAATGAATAAAAATAAATAAATACTTATGAACATGACACTGATGGAATGCACTTCAGTCTCCAAATAAGGAAGCTCTCTTGAATTTCTCATTATTTGGACAAAAGGGAACATAAATCACACATTCCTTATAGGGAGGCAGACACCAGCACACCGAATATGTCTATCACACACCCCACCTCTTCTTTTTCTGTTCCTTTATGATGTTTTTGTACATAGAAGCAGGGCTTTTTTTGTCATAGAACGCACCGGAACAGCATTCCTGCACCTTTTTTTAATGGATTTTATGAAGTGATTTTGAGCAGCGTAGCAGATCAGCAGCAAACATAATTAACATAGTGCCTGCGATCTGCTATCTGATAGTGAGAGACAGCTGCTTGGGACGCTGCTCCGCTGCTGCTCGCTGCTGGCTTGGGATTGGGCTGTGTGCTTACTGCCCACGGGGACAAGAGTTCCGGCACCTTTTTTTTTTTTTTTTTTTACAAAAAAAGCACTGCATAGAAGTATATAAGTGTATAAGAGAAAAAGAGGTTTTTTTGTGTTTTTCACTCCAGTTAATTTTCTTTCAGTAACATTTAATATGTTTTCCCAAACAAAGACTATTAAGTGCAGCAAATTGTGCAGAGGGTTGAGTGATAGCTGAAAAAGCACCATATCCTGACCCAGGAGGAAATGAGTTCCTAAGAGTGAAACACAAGTCCTTTCTTTAATTAAGCCACCTAAGTTGCCCACTACCATTGCAAATATCTGTTTGCTCGGTTCCAAGGCCTCACACATTAGCAGCCCTTGTTCCAGCAAATGCCTGTAGCTGCTCCATGTCAGTTTTGTTTCTATTGAGTATTTAATAAGATAAGGTAGTTAATAAGATACCAGGATCATTTATGATATGGGCTTAAATGAGAATAATAAAACTATAACATTTTATGCTGCCCATGGGTCTCAGATAGCTTCTACAGGAAGTTCACATGCATGTTGATGATTTGATGGCTTTCTATACAATGTGGTTGTTTATATTTGATTTATAACTGACCTTTTCACCAAGGAAAAAGTCTTCAAAGCATTTGAACAATAATGGGAACTAAAAAGAAACCATAACAATAATAGGAACCTAAATTTTGCTAGAACAATCACAATTAAAAGCACACACATTTGTGTACTTGATTGGGGGTGAGCTACACTGAAACAAGTGGTATTTACTTCTGAGTAGACATGCACAGCATTGTACTGTTAATAACTGGCTGCTTACTTTTTTTAAGAAGTGTGCAGTCTTAAAGTTCTGCAAAACTCTCAGTTGCTGTTATTTGTAGCATTTTGCACCCTAACTTATTTTTCCTCAATGGCTTTACTGTGCTTCTCTGAAAGAAGTTTGCGTTCATCTTATTGCCATTTAAGTCCTTTCCAACGATATTTTATTATTTTAGCTTTATCAATCCCATATCTTGGAGGAACTAGCTTTCCCCTAGTTCATATTCTGTTGTGTGATTTTTATGAACTGTTGCAAACTGCCCAGAGAACTTCAGCTATTGGGCAGTATAGGACCATAATTAATTAAGTTTTCCTCTTTCCTTATGCAAAACTGGAAGGAAAGAAAATGAATAAGCCACTTGTGAGGGTATTTGTGAATCGTCTCTGGCTGTGATTTCCTTGTAATCTTCCTGGGCTGCATGAAGGCTACAGGACTGTCTTGTGTAGTATTTTGGGCACAGGGTTGGGGAGGGGCACAGCAATAAAAGCAAAACAAAATTGTGACTGCATTCAACTCTCAGTAGCTGGCCAGTTGCATTGAAGAAAGGTGATTACTTTGCAATTCCACTCCAGTTGTGGAATCATGTTGCAATTTGTTTATTTGTTTGTACATTTTTATACTACCCAATGGTTGAAACCAAACCTTTGTTGATGTCAGAATGGAAAGTCCTCACAATGGTGCTTGCTGTTGGTCATACGCAGATGCAAATGGAGAAAAGAAAATTGACATCATCTTGGGCAGCTCTAAGCTTTTATTGTTTAATGTCAGAAAGAAGGAAAGAAAGAAAGAAATTATGTGAGGCAAGATAGCCCAAATGAAATGCTACTGAAAGGAGACATTAACTAAATAACATCTTTTGTTGGCTGAAGAGTATTGATTCCTTGCTGTTCTTTGCACTTCCTTACTGAATGTGTCAGTTTGGCTACCTGAGATATGTGGCAAACCATAATAGCATTATATAGTGCTGAGGTTTCAGAAAAATGCCAATTTGAAGCCCAGTATCATCTTTGCTGATATCAACAATTTCATTATCGGTTCCATATCAGAGTGTTCCACAGCTAGGCAGTTTTTTCTAAATGCTTGTATGGCTGATCACATTAAGAATGATACACACCACATCCAATATAGTTTTCAGGTAAAGAAGTGAGTGCAGTTTCTCCCCAGTACAGACTCTCCATTCTCCAAGTGCCACATTTCCAACGAGAATCAGCAATCTAGTTAAACCAAGTTCCATAATGATAGGCTGTATTATCACTATTGCCATGAGACATCTCTCCTCTTTTTCCATAACATAAAAGCAAAGGGCATCTAAAATAGTCTTCTACTGAGCTAGACTGGATTGCAAGACTGAGTACTAATAAACTTGTTAAGAAGTAACAACTGTCAAAGTTGTGATCTCTCTGATCAATGGCGATATCTCTTCAGCTTGATTCCAGGATGAATCCCCTTCCTCCTTTTCCCCCAAAAGAGGCTGACTCCACTCTCAGGGAAGTCCATGCTGCTTGTAAGCAGAAGGAAGGAACACCAGACATTACTTAACTGGTCCACTCAATCGATTTGATAATGAACCACTGAGCTGAAGAACTCATACCACCCACCCACCCAACCTCCTTGTTATATACTGTTTCCCCACAAACCAAAGGTGGTCTAAATTCTCACTGCTAATTAAGGATGGCATTTCAGTAATACATCCCAACCCTCCTCTTCTTCAATTAGCTCATCTTCAGAGTCTGAGCTTTCTAGCTTGGAATCCTGTATTTTCAGAGAAGTGGTCCCAGTCACAACAACAGCAACAACGAACACACAATTGCACACTTAGTTTTCACATCAACCCATTCAGAATGTTACTGAACAGCTCAACCATAATGGCTTTAGCACATGTGTGTTTGTATTTTTGTTGATACTGTGCTTGCTGTAACTTTGTTCTGAGAATTCCTGCATGGAAAAAGTGTCATGGCAGCTTAAGTTGGGAAGACCCTGATGTTAGCACCCTTGGCTACTTTTATTGATTCCAGTGCGTTTTATTGTCATTGGAGCGCACGTCCTGGATGGATACTACCTCATATTAGTTAAAAGAAGTTGCCTTCTTGCAATATGCAGAGCCTGGGAGCAATGGGTGCATCAATGCTGCTACCACTAGCAGGTCACTGTGCTAGGCAAGCAACTTTTTAAACTGGCTAGTTTAAAGCCCCGAAGGGAAACATGATCCAACACTGAAAGACTCACCAGCGGGATAAAGCATCCCTGGACACTGAAATGATATCCTTCATTCAGACGCCTCTAGCCAATCACCTCTCAAAAGCATGGCCTCTGCTATGCTTAGTCCGCTAGTTTTCATTCGGTCAAGCAGCTGGGAATCCAAGGAAGGCTCCCTTTTATTCCCTGTAATCAAGCTTGTTTAAGGCCATCCTGAGCCCACCCAAACTTGTTGGCCCTTGTTGTGTTCCCATCCTTGTTGCGTTGTTTGTTCCCATCCTTGGACTATAGGAACTTGTTGGGTTCCCATCCTGAAGACCAGGGCTTTTTTTTTGTCATAGAATGAACTGGAACGGTGTTCCGGCACCTTTTTTCGATGGATTTTTCCACATGATTTTGAATCGCCCTGTCGGGCGTAGCAGGTCAGCAGCAAAATCATTAAAATAGTGCGTGCGGGCTGCTTGTGTGTCCGCGCTGGTTGTGATGGTGCTGCTCGGCTTGTGACGCTGCTCGGCTTGTGATTGGTCATGTGGTCGCGCACTGAGTGCTTACTGCGGGCGGCGACCATTATGTTTCATTACACAGTGTTGGTGTGTGTAGAGTGACTGGCTACGTGCAAAGCATAAATTATTTCTTTATTTTAAAAAAAAGTTGGTGAATTGAAAATCTTTTTTTAAGTTTTAGTGTAAAAGTGTGACCCCAAATTTAAAAATGAAAAAAAATACTAATTATTTCTCAACCACCGGTCCTGCTAATAAAAGATTACCCTAAAAAAACCCTAAATAAAAGATTAACAAGATGTGAGTTCCGGCACCTTTTTTTTTTTTTTTAACAAAAAAAAGCACTCTTGAAGACTATATGGCCCTTCAGGCTAGGGATGGAGGGACCTAGCAGTTTCTGATTTCTCCCATATCCACATTCTTTGCAACCTCATGCTCTTTCAATATTATTTATGGAGAAATTTGTGAGTTTGGCAAAACAGAGTGGAACAAATTTTTGCTCATCTGCTTTGGCCAAATTCTATGGCTGAACAAGTTATTCCCAGCACAGAGAGGAGCATGTGATACCTGCTTCAAAGAAGAGAAGCAGAAAAAAAGAGAGGAGGCAGTTCAAATTCAGTGCCGCAAGCATGGTTGAATACATAGACATCAAACCCAGGCACCTCAGAGTTGTATGAATCACAGCCTATTTCTTGTGATTCTTCTTTGCACTCTCTCTCTCTCCCTGCCTCTGGTGCCATTCCCAAATTCGGAAGGCCAGAGCTCTCCTTTCGCTTGCACCTTCTCCCTGTCTCATGTGCCCACAGGGCTCCATCTGCTGTGAAGCATTCCCTGTGGTTTTCTAGCCAGCTCCATGCTCCAGTCACAGTGTGAGCACAAAAGGGACACCCAGGGCCTCCCATACAGAGAATGCTCTTGGGGCTAGTGACCTGGAATCCCAGGGAGCCATGCCTCATGGTGCAGGAGAAAGCAGAAAGAAGGCAGTGAGGTACTGCCTTCCAGTGCTGTGGTCTATGAACCTGAGGGTCAGGGATGGTGTCAACCCACATTTCAAGGTGTCAACCCAAGTGCATATAAGCACGCAGCTTTGTTAGCCACTCTTTCTTATTCCCCAGCACACTTCTTTCTTTCTTTCTTTCTTTCTTTCTTTCTTTCTTTCTTTCTTTCTTTCCTTCCTTCCTTCCTTCCTTCCTTCCTTCCTTCCTTCCTTCCTTCCTTCCTCCCTCCCTCCCTCCCTCCCTCCCTCCCTCCCTCCCTTCCTTCCTTCCTTCCTTCCTTTCAGTCAGGATCCAAGAAGAAAACATACTCCAAGATCTACTATCTCAAATTCTAGTTTTGCTGGTAGGAGGTAGGGTTCCTCAGCTGTTTGGTCTTCCATCACTGCATAGATCAGCCTGTCTTGAGTGGAACTTAAGAATACAGTATGCTGTTTGAGGTGATTAAGTTCCAAGGCAGGCTGGTAAAAGCTGGCTACCCTGTGCCAATTCTGGATTCCTTAATGATCAGGCCCAACCAGGAATTAAGCCCTGTGAATCCCACTTCTGTGACTTAAACCTGCTGTGACATTATTTCTTCCTCCACCTCCCAAAATTGCTCTATAACTTGATAGGACAGTGTAAAGAGGAAAAAGCTATGCAAAGTTCTGAGGCAATATAAGCTATTATTACTTACAGTATCACTGTGAATGACTATAATGGGAATATGTATACAATCTGACACGATATTGATTGCATTATTTGAGCAGAATCCAGTAGGGTGTGTGTGTGGTGCTGCCAAGCCCCTTACACCCCAGCAATTCTGTTGCACAAGCAGCCCCCACCATCTGTGCGAGGGGATCTAGTGCTTCCAAGGAAACCCAAAATCAGTGGCAATGCTCACTCAGGGAAGCAGGCTGGCTGATGGAGCTTGCATGAGGGAGTTCTGACAACCTCCATCCATCCAGAAACAGGTGTTTCCACTTGTTCTGGGGTTTTCCCTGGGAAGCACTAAATGTCCCTTGCGTAAGTGATGGGTCCTTTCAGCAGGGCCCACCCCTCAAGGAGGGGAATTAGCAGGGTGAAAAGGAAGAGGTAGGGGCAGAAGCACGCTGTTCGATTCAGCCCTCAATCTTATAGTCGTAAAGTTTTAACATTTTCGACTGTTGCTTTTCTCACATGTATTTCCCCACTTCATCAAAGTACACGATGAAATCTGTCAGGGATACAGCATGACTCTCTGGAGGACTCTCCTGGAGGTTACATCTACATATGCAAATTTGCACACCTGCATGAGTGTGACCATCCAGGAACAAGTGTCACCTCCAGCTTGTGGTCACTTCTGCCAATTCGGTTTAAAGTCCCCGTGCCTCACAGTCGTGTGCATCAGATGCTCCCCTTTCTCCTTTGTTACCCATCCTGATCAGAGAGTTTGGTATGACCATTCAAGTGCATTAAGGAACGCACCTTCTTGGGTAATACAGACTCTGTGCCTGATGAAAACTGTAGGGATGGGGTTGTTCAGTGTTTCATAGGATCTCAGCCCCTCTTCAAGTGACTCTCCCAAACTGATGCTGCATCAGTTGTCTTGCATAACTGAGCTAGAGTAAATACACGGGGGCATTATAAACAGTCTTGCCAACAATTGAAAATGGCAGGATCGGAAACAAATGTCCTAAAGGCTTTCTTAATTTTATTCTGTTGCTAGGTGCTTAATAGGACTCCCATGCAATGAACCAGGAATGTACAGTATGAAATCTGACCATATTTGTTTTAGATTAAAAACACATAGCTGTATTTTTAGCATTCTTTTCTTTGAAATCCTATTCCAGCTGATGGGAGAATCTTTCTATTATCCTTCCTTTTATTGCCTCCTTTTTTTAATGATTCAAATCATGTTACCCAAGCTTTCCTATGGCATAGTTTAAGACACTGTGAAAGATGTGCTGTAGCATTTGCTGCTGCTTAAACCTAAGCAGAGTTAGAGCGTCATTGTTTTGATTGATGCGAACAGATTTCATAACCTTTTGAATGCTAACCTGTTCAGTGCTGGTTGGGAGCTTTCCCATGTTCGTGCCGATGTCCCAGAGCGATGGATGTGGTGGTTGCTTTTGTTGCTGCGATTACAGAGAGCTGTACTGCAAGCTGGGCAAGTGAGAGATCACTTCATCAGCTGTGATCAGGAACTGCCGGTCCAACTGCTGGGATTCGTTTGCCCCTTATGGATTTCACGTAAAACTAATTGTTTTTTAAATGGCTGCCCTAATGCCTGTTTGAGTAGTCGTGAGTGGCCGTTGCTTACCGTTCTGGTTTTGTTTACTCTGGACAGCGATTACTTTTCTTCCCCTCCTCCTTGCTTGCTGGGCTGATCAGTTCTGAAAGAGAGAGAGAGAGAGAGAGAGAGAGAGAGAGAGAGAGAGAGCTGGATAATAGCATGTAGCATCATATAGCCAGGGGCTTCCTTGACAACACAAACAAGGCTCTTTGATACCAGTATTAGCTACAGTGTTAAGAGGGCACAAAGTGTTAAAGAATCCAATTGTGGTTATTGGATCTGCCTCGTATTGCTGTTAGGGATCTTTTCTGTTCCTTTGCTTGCTTTATGCTTTGCATAAAGCTTTTACGACGGTGATCTTCAACTTCAGTGATTTCTCAGAGTGCATCTATGTTGTTGTTCTTCCAAATCATTTTATCAGTATAGGGACGAGGTTTGCACATTTGCTCTCTCCGCCTGGAAGCTTAGCCACATGAGAATATGCATAAGGGAAACCAGTGTGATTTTATGGAATGAGAACGGGGACAATTACCACCAACTTACTTCTCTTCAGCATCAAACAACAAAACTGGTGAGTGACATTTTCTTCTCTAATGTGCACATCTTCTCGTTTCTAGTCAGAAAAGGGGAAAATGCCTGGCAGCTCAATGGATGTGGTACCAATGCTGTGTGATGCTGTCGCTACCTGTTGTGCTTGGATCTTTCAGAGACCATACTAAGAAACTGAAAATCCCATGTGCTTCCTTGAGTTGTGCTGAGTGTATTTATAGGACTGGCACATGCCTACATGGACTGATGCATGCACAGGATTTAGGCATTTCCCTCTACAGGTTAGGTTAGGTGATTGTATAGATGAGGAAGAAATGGGTCTTCATGAGAGACAGTCAGGGGTATGCCAATGGCTTAATTACAAGACATACCCCTACCAATGTACTCAGGTAAGTCAACAGAAGAAGCCCATACTCATGGACAAAGGCGATAGGCATGGTGTGCAGTGGTGAACCGAGCTCGCGTCAGGTGTCTGCTTTACGTTGTGTGATGCACATGAGTAGTGAGAGACTTACTGCTTTTTACTCGGTCACAAGTGATAATGATGGGAACTGCAGATTGCAGCAAGGGTCCCCCCCTCCTCCTAGTAGTGTAAGATTTCTGCAGTAGTCAAGTTACAGAAATACTTACAACCACCATCCTGCTTTGATTACTCTTGTGGCACAAATTCCTAAGGAAAAGGAAAGATGCAGAGAGATCAGGCAGGAAAATGCGACCAGTTAATGAGCAACTGGAATGTGTGGCCCCTGACTGAGTTCTGCAGGTGTCCCAACCATCTGATAGTGTGACTGGCTCTGATAATAACCAGTGGCAAGAGATGCTGTTAATAGCACCGAGCAGCAAAAGATGCTGAGAGGAACATGAGGAGCTGCAGCTGAGGACTGTGCCTAGATCACCTCATGTTATCAGTGACCTATGCTGGATATTATCTGAAGTCTCCAGAGATGAACACCCTCCAGTGCATTGGCTCATGGCACCACCTAGCGTTTCCTGTGATTGGCTTTTGCAATGCACCTCCACCAGGTTTGCATTCTGGCCAGCATCCATGTATCCATGAACACTTGCTACAGAACAAGAAAGGGAATTGAGAGTTGCAGGGATGGAAAGAAGAAAGTGGAAGAGTCTGTCTGGAGTTTTAATCAGCCTTCTTCAAGCTGGTGTCCACCAGATGCATTGTGAAGCAGAAGTGTCCACAACTGGCATAATTCCCAGCCAGGAACATCACTGGCCTATCTGGCTAAGTATTACAGAAGTTCTAATTGAACAAATCTGGAAGGTACTTGGTTGAGGAAAGACAGTTTTAGTGAAAGCAGCAAGTAGCATCCCTGACCATTTATTTACTATTGGTATTTGTACACAGCCCCCTCTGCTAAAAGGCATCAAAGCTGTGGATGACCATTGAAAACAATGACACTGCCGAACAATTAAAAAGAACATGAACAATAGTAAAACAGTAAACAGTACATTTTAAAAGACTGAGCTGACAAGCTGCATCTTTTATTTATTTAATGTATAGTCTGCCTTTCTACCAAAAAATGTCATTCAAAGCAACTTTGCAAAAACAAATAATGAAACGCACAAAAAACAGTCCTGTGGCTCCCTAGAGATTCGTGAGAGGTCATAGGATAGTTCAAATTCAGACAGAGTTCCAACCTTATAGCTAGGACCTGGACCTCCAATACATACCTCATGCCCTTGTAAGCTGGCACAGAAATAACCATGATGGCTGCCCTTTAAAGTCAGGAAAGTGACCTCACAGAAAGAAGTTAAGGTGGCATTTCAGAGGAAGGGAGGAGACTGGGGCACCAGGGCACTAACTAACCTGAAGCTGCTCCAGCTTCCTCTCCTGCTCCCCTGAGACACCCCAGCCAGACAGGCAAATCAAAGAAGGCCACCTCCCAATAGCAAAAATGCACAGTGGAAGGAGAGAGGGGGCGAGCTTGGGGGCTTACAGGCATCCTTATAGGATTCTGCCCTAAAATTCAATAAAAGCATAACAATAACAGTGTCAAAACAGCCTGCAGACCCACATACTCTGCGGCTCTCTGACAGAAAGTAGACTTTGCCTGCTATCGGAAGGGCAGCAGACAGAGAGTAACCACTTTCCAAAGGCTAACAGAGAAGGAGCTGGTCTTAGTTCTCACAGGAGTACATCCCATGTTTTGGGCTGCAATACAGAAGGAAGTCTAGACGTAGTAGAGTGTAGCGTAATGCATGTTGGGGCAAAAAATCCCAGCTTCAAATGTACAGTGATGGGAACCGAGATAGCAGTGACTGAGCAAGAAAAGGATCCTGGGGTAGTACTGGGCAACTTGATGAGAATGTCAGCACCGTGCTCAGCTGCTGTGAGGAAGAAAAGCTCCATGTAGGCATCGTTAGGAACAGAATAAAAAGAACTGACAAAATATCACTTCCCTTGTGCAAATCCAAGTGACCACACTTGGACTCCTGTGTACAGGTTTGGTCTCCTTACCTGAAAAAGGACATTACTGTGTTGGAAAAGGTATGGAGTAGGGCAACAAGAATGATTGGGGGGCTGGAGAAAGTGGGGAGGGAAATCTTTTTCTGTCTCTCCCATAACACTTGCATCCAAAGGGATCATCCCATGAAGCCGATTGGTTAGAGGTTTGGGACAGATAAAAAGAAGGACCTCTTTACACAGTGTATAGTTCAACTATGGAATTGGCTGCCATGGGCAGTGGTGATGGCTGTCCATCTGGATGGCTTTTAAAAGAACAGGACCGATTCATGGGGAGGAGGCCATCAGTGGCTACTAGCCTTGCAGGCTATTGTGCTTCCTCCTTCACCAGAGGTGGCCTGCCTGCACGCACCAGTTGCTGAGGAGCTTGGGCAGGAGGAGGTCTGGCACCCATCCTGCTTGAGGGATTCTGTGGACAGCTGGCTTGCCATGGTGTGAATGGAGTGCTGGACTAGATGGACCTTGGTTCTGATCCAGCATGGCCTTTCTTACATTCTTACATTCTTATATAAGAGTACCAAGTTGGTCCAAATCTTATTCTGCAGTTTAATAGCTTTGGGCCCCAGGACCTGCTCCCCAGGATGACAGAGGGAGCAAAGCATGGAAGAGGCCTTGCTGAGATTCAGGAGATTCAACTCCATGAAATAAATGCACCAAGTTCTCTCTTTTGACCTTGTAAAACAGGTAGTACAAAGCAGGAAGTGTGAGGGAATTCTTTCACTGGTGAATGTTTGACATATCCATAGCTCCAAAGAATACGGTTTGGGAGTGAAATTGGAACTTAAAGGGGACAGTAAAATAAGTACAGTGCAACACATAAAAGAATAGAGACCCCTGAATCCTAGAGAAGGTTTGTGGGAAAGCCAGAAATGACTGTGGGAAGAAATGACTCTGGGAAACTCAACCTGTTAATTTGTTTAAGTTAATTCATCTTAAGATCCAAGACAATCCTGATTTGACTGGCAGAAATCACTATTTCTTATTCAACTTTCAGATCTAATAAGCAACAAATAGTTTTAAATATTAAGCATTGTTTCTTTACTTAAAGGTATTTTCCAATCTTTATCCTAATCATTAAGATGAGGGAGAAGTTCTACAGGATTAAGAATAACTAGTTACAAAGCTTCACTCCAAAGACCTACCCTGGACAAGCTATTTTTCATGCAGGGAAGGCACCTCGATTACTAACTTGCCACAAGTTCCCTGGATATTATTCCTGCAACAAGGGGGAGGAAGTCACATTTCCTTTGCACTTGAACTGCTAAACCAGCACACACACTATTCTTTCTCCAGCAAACAAGATCCAGTGTAGGTAAGTGTGACTTCTGGGTATCTCAGGCATCAACCGGCTAATGTCCAAATCGTCGCTGTTGAGCGGTCATCCTACCTTCCCCAAAGAGAGAGTGTGTGTGTGTAGGCCTGTATTTTATTTTATTTTATTTTATTTTGAAAAATAATATCTGAAAGGACATGTGCACTCTCTTGATGTGTTGTTGCAGTGGCACCACTCAGCTACTTTCTAACACTTAAAAACAGCTGCAGTGGCCCCCTTATAAATACTCTAATGATGCTTTCTCCCATTTTAAAGTTTTCACTCTCTTAGTCCTCTGCACTCCTCCTTTCCAACACTGAGGAGCAGGGCATATCTGACTTAAATATGTTGACTTAATCAAGATTATGGCTATAATCTACAGTTAATCTCATCCCTTCCTGTCTGCCTGTTACACTGAGATAAGAAATGGTGTTCTGGCCTCTATGTGTAAATCACCTGTTAAGACATTTGTGAAAAGACCTAAATTAAACACACACACACACACACACACACACACACACACACACACACACACACACGTAGGCACAAAAAACACACACTGCCACACTGTTCTCTTCCTCTTTCCTTTCTTGTAGAAGAGGAACTATCCGCCCAACTGTGCGTACATCAGTTGCTCCCCAGTGCATTTCATTACAATGTGCTCACGCTTTCTTCTTCAAAAATGCCCTTGCCATCATCAGGCCACATAGCCCAATGTCCCTTGGGCTCCAATACCCCAAACTCTGAACGGCAGATCCTCGGCCATTCAGCTCTTACCCCTGCTTGCTAAAAGCAAGTTCAATGCTCTCTTATGTTTAGGGATGTCTCTGGAATTCAAAATTAGATGGTTCCTTGGCAGAATCTCTAGTGTTCATGATGCCTGAATATATAGCAAGCTTGGGCAGCGATCAAACCAACTTTAGTAGGAGACAGACAGACATTTATTTATTCATTCATTCATTCATTCATTCATTCGATTTATATCCTGCCTTTTTCCTACCAAGGGCTCAGGGCAGCTTACATCATCTCTCCTCCTCCATCTTATCCCCACAACAACAACCCTGTGAGGTAGGTTGGGCTGAGAGTCTGTGACTGGCCCAAAGTCACCCAGTTGGCTCCATGGCTGAGCGGGGACTAGAACCCAGATCCTCTGAGTCCCAGTCCCATGCTCTTCACCACTACACCACACTGGCTCTCATCTCTTTGTACAATCGACATGATGAAAGCATCTAAGCACCCACCATTTCTGCCCCTGTCCCTATGTTGGTTGCTTTAATCCTTTACTTACTTTCTGAAGAAAACATAAGTTTCTTATTTGCAACTCTCATGCTCATGGAATGATGTCACTTAACCTTCTAGTTATTGTTTCCCAAACCAATCAGTGTAAAAGTTTGGGTTTCAGATCCTTCAACAAATCATATATGAAGAAACATGGGCTAATAAGCCCTTGTTCACTTGTGGTTAGCTTTCCTTTCTCTGTCTGGCTAGTCCATTGTAGACATTTAATATTTCTAGTACTGAATGGGGCATTTTCCTTTGTTTGGTAAGGAAAAACTTACTTTAGAACTGTGTGTTGTTGAACAAAACTGGGAGGAGTACTGGAAAGGGAATTTGAGGTGGAGGAGGTCAGGAGGTGAGGCCCAGGGAAGCTGGGGAGGAAGTCTTGGCCCTGCAGGTGGAAGTGCTTTTTCTGCAGCACCTACTTCCACTGCTCGCACCAAAGCTCCAGCCTCATACTGACTGTAAGGTGGATAGTGAGAGGCACATGGAAACAGCCAGCCAGAGGAGAGATGCACGATGTCGTGACATGTAGCCTGATGCCATATGCAACCATTCCCAAGCTACATTTTGTTGACAGACATGCAGAAGAATTCTTACATGCTTATATGCACACTCTCAGACAAGTGCAGAACTGTCATCCCTGATGGAGGAATTTGTAACTTGCTGAGTTAACTAGGATTCTGTTTGTCCGTTGCTACTAGCATTGGGGTTGAGCATACTTGCCCTTTTCTGCCTCTAAAACATCTGTATTTGCAACGATTGCCATAAGGATGCTTATGTGCCATTCTATAGCATTCACAGGCACTGGCAGGGGTCTTTCTACATTGCTTATTATTATTTATTATTTAGTTTGAAGATTTATACTTTGTCTTTCAATTGAATGACTTTCAAGGATGCTTCAGCAGATAGTAATAATAATTAAAAGAATAACATACACATGTACACAAACAACCGAACATCTCTTTCATAGAATAGCAGAGTTGGAAGAAGCCACTAAGGCCATCTGGTCCATTACCTTGCTCAGTCCAGGACTCCAACTTAAAGCACATGACTGGTAAAAGATGGCTGCCCAGGTGCATCTTGAATGCCTCCAGTGTGAGAGAGACCCACAATCTGCCTAGGTCATGGGTTCCATTGTTGATTTGCTCTAACAGCCAGGAATGTTTTCCAGATGTTCAGCTGGAATCTGGCTCCCTGCAACTTGTGTCCATTATTCTGTGTCCTGTACTCTGGGATGACTGAGAAAAGATCCCAGCACTTCTCTGTGTGACAATCTTTCAAGTACTTGAAGAGTGGCATCATATCTCCCCTCAGTCTTCTCAAGGCTAAACATGTCCGGTTCTTCCAGTCTCTTCTCACAGGGCTTTGTTTCCAGCCCGCTGATCATCTTTGCTGCCCTTCTGTAACCTTTTTCCAGTGTGTCCGCATCATTGTTAAGCAGCTACTTCACAGATGCCCCAGTGTGCGCTTCTCTTTCTGCAGTCCCAAGACTAATGGTAGCTGTTCTGAGGTGTTTTTTCTAGTAGGGAATGAAGGAGACAAAGTCCTTGTGCCTGCTCCATTTCTGGCTGATGGGTGGAGCTAGACTGATCTTCTCCTTGCCATGATCTTCTTCCTGGAAAGCAGGGGATGTAGCTTCCCAGTGGCCTTTGACCAATGGATGTGGCTAGAGTGTTAATTGAAGGGATTTGTCCTTACGATCAGTTGCCACATATCAGCACAGCTAAGGAAGAGGGAACCTCCTGCCATTTGTCTCATTCCTTCACCTCGCAAGATTATTCAACAGCTTTTTCCAGGGAGTGAATTGAAGCAGCTTCTATGCAGTAGCTAACCATGAAGCATCTCCATGTATGTCCTTCAGCAGTCTTGAATCACTGCTGTTCTTTGGAGAATCTCCATGCTACCACCAGCAGTCAGAAAGACAGACGGAAGCTGTCTGTGGAAGAGTTGCAATCCACACAGCAAACCACAGCTGTCATGTCAAAGAGCTGCCATTAAAGCTTTGATTTGCAGGCTGTAACAGGCAGCACCCCAAAGGCAGCCTAGGAGGGGGCAGGAATTAAACTAGATTGCCCCAAACCCTTCAGCATTGCCACCACGTCACCTTGTTTCTGTTCCTTTTGCCTGTCTCCTATGGCTTTCGCTCCTTTCAGTTCTGATCTTTCATCGTCGTTCTCACACCTTCCCACACTAGTTTCTTTTCTTAAATACACAACTGGGTCACACATTCTCCTTGGAGCTTGGCATCTGTTTTGGAGAATAGATGCTTGTTTTAGAGCAAGAATGACCCACCGGCCGCCCAAGTATTTGAAGTGATTTTGCCTGGACTACCAAAGCCTGCCATTACTTACATGTAATTCAAGGCAACATAATAGCCCTGTTCAGGTATGTGCCTGAAAGCATGAGGGCTAAAAGTGTGTAGGGATCTGCAAGCCAGTCTAAACGCGATGCCTCTTCTTTAGATGAGACTATTCTTTAATTTATTTGCTTATTTTAAAGTTGCCTTATCTACTATTCATGATGAAATAATTTCAAAGTGTTCTACAAGCAATAAAACACAGAACAATACCACAGTGAAGGATTCCGTCTCCCCATAGGGGAGTAGCAACAGGTAAATAACAGTTATCACTATGCAGCAAAAGAGAAGAGAGGAGAATTCAATTAAAAGCCAGAGTAAAGAAATAGGCCTTTAGCTGGCACCCGACAGTTGGTAATGCCCATTTCTATGTTCCATCGCTAGGGTGAAAATGCCCTCTCTTGGGTTGCCTCATATTGAAACCAGGCAAAAGTGGCATGGCCAAGAAGGCATCCCCACTCTGTCCCAGTATCCAGACACTCGCCTGCAGGAGAAGGCACTTCATCAGGTAGCCCAGTCTTATCATTTAGATACAGTGGAAGATATATCATTTATCCACTAGTGCTGGGTGACAATTTAGAGCACCTTATGGTGCCTGAATATGGGCCACCAGCAATGAGTGCATCAGTTCTTCCTACATGGTTAGAGGCATTAATTGGATCTTAATAGAAAGCTAAGCCTGCAATAGTTGTTTGTAAGTGTACTGAAGCGGCTGACTCTGCATGTTAGAGAGGAATGGAAGTGGGAGCTAAAATGCTTTGTGCAGCTCCATGAAATGCCGAGTTGACTTCCACAGGTGCTCACTCGGTAGATTTGAAACTGAAGCCGATCCATGAAGGAATTTGTTGCATGTCTGTCAGATATCGTAGAGGCTGATTATGAAAAAGTTGGCTAGATGTGTCAAGCATGGAGAATGTCATAATATATAGCACGTCACCAAGGCACCTGATGCTTGCATGCCACACAGTGGCTTCTGTTTGGTTGGAAGTTCCTGCCTACTTAGATGGTGCACTTGACAATTGCGATAATTGGGGATGTTCATGGGCGGATCAGTTCCACCCTGGTGATGTGGGGATGAACAGATGGGCAGAAAAGGGGGACTCTGGGAGTTGCTATGAAACTTACACTCCAAGCCTGAAAGGATAAACACCCACCACCTATTACTCAGTGGACTGAAAGATCTTACTGTTCTTGATATATTTGAATGTATCTCCTATTACAGTCATCCATTTTTTCCTGGATGCTTATTTAGACATATGGTCTGCTTATATTAATATGTGCATCTGAAGCAGAAGCGTTAGAGCTTCTTTTTTTAAATCAGTGGTGTTGTGAAAAGTTATTGTGATTTTATAGGCGTTTATTCTTGTTTTCTTCTGCTTTTGCTATTGGTTTTATTCTTGGCAGTGTTAGGATTACAAAGATAATGTCCCTTGTTAAAAAGGGTACCTATCTGGGTCTTCCTCCTACGTACCTAGTGTAGGAGGGTGCAATGCAAATGCCAGCCCCAGTTCAAGGTCCCCACAGGCTCCGCTTTAGGGCATGAAGAGGGTTGCGAAGAATGTTTGACTGAATGTTCCTGGAAGCCTGTGTGTGACTCCCCCGATCCCAGCTGCTGGCAATTAGGTGCTGGTCCAATGGAGGAAGCAGGGTGCTGGACTGGATGAACTGTTGGTCTGATCCAACCGCTTTTCTGATGTTTTCTTTTCTTTTCTTTTTTTATTTGTGTAAGTTTTGCAAGTGCTCCATTTCATTTTCTATTGGCTGCTCTGATGCTTTTGGTGTATTTTATTATTATTATTAACTCTAGAAATGGTAGAGTTACAAGTTCAAGTGTGCATTGTATTGTTGATGTCGTTTGTTGGCCTCTTTAGATTCCTTGTGAGGAATGATGAGATTTCCTTCATATCTGTAATAAAGAAAAGGAAAGTATGTGGCCACCCAAATAAAGGTGTCCTGACACGAACAACAGATGTTTCTGGTCTGCGATGAGTCCAGCACGGGAGATTTAGCTGTGGGAATCACTAGCAGCATTTGTTTGCTGCAATATTTACTTCAACTCAGCATGAACCAGACTTGGAAAAGTGCAGAAATGTTACTGGGATCATAAGGGGAAAGAAGTCAATAAATATTGCCTAGGAGAAGCCCCTGGAATAATGCTGGAGGTGCCCTTTAGGAACATTGGAAACTGCCTTATGCTGGGTCAGTCTGTCTTACCCAAAAGGAAGCAAGGGCTTTCTGGATGTCAGACAGAAGTATTTCTCAGCCCTTCCTGGAGATACCAGGGATTCAACCTGGGCTGAAACGTCCTGGTATGTCTGCTGTGGCTTCTCATTGAGAGAGGCCTGCAGCCACATCGCAGGTATGCACATGCCTAGGCAACTGTAGGCCAGGACAGGATAAAATTCAAATTACCCTACAACTTTCAAAGATTCTGAAGAAATTCAGATCTGGAAATGCTTCTTATAATTGACAGGGGCATCCAAAAATTTTCCTTTCCATGGCTGCCAGCTCCAAATGTTTAAAATCATAAAACAGGCACTTGAAGATTTTGTAAGAACATAAATAAGAGAGAGAGAAAATTTGTTTTTCTTTACAGTTATGTTGTTCTCCAACACATACATATGGGCATATTTGCTCAACCTCTAGATCTCAACTGGTTTAAAGCTGAGATTGGCAAAGCCAAACCAAAAACCTTTTTTAGTAGCATAGGAAGATTCTGATTTCACTTCTGAAGATTCTGATTCCACTGGGACTTCAGGTAGCGTAGAGTGGGCAGATCATAGGTAAAATGCATGACATGTGCAGGAGCTGAACTTTGGGAAATATGTTGCACAATCACCTTTTATAACTTTATTTATTTAGTGGAATATTGTGACCACAGGAAGCATATCAGTTGAGAGCCCTGTTCTGGATGCTAACTTTTTCATCACAACTAGGGCACATGTACTGCAGATCACTTTATTTGGGCTCCATAACCTCAGTATATTTGAGACCATATTAATATCATCACAAATGATATTAACTTCCATCGCCCCTTCTAATAATTCTCTCTGGTGGCTGAATACTGATCAGCTTCCAAAAATAAGGTAGGAGCTTTTCTCTATGCCAGAGTTGCACTAGGTATGCAAAAGTCCATAAGTTTAGAAACTAAAAGAAAAGGATGTTTAAAAAACAACAGACAACTGAGTAACAAGAACCCGTGGAGCTATCAGGAATTTAAGACTAGTCTTAAGGTGGCGGCAGGATGTGGGAGGACTTCGAGGCCTCAGCAGCTGAGCAAACTTCAGGAGATACTTGAGTGAAGGAGAGCCATATAGTTAAAGGGATTGGAAGGCAGGGGAAGAGGTGTCAGATTCCTCAAGTGGCTCACAATTTACAGGAAGCACATTGCAGGAAGGACTGCTCTTTTCTATTCCTAAAGTGAAAAAGCACCGGTTCACAGCAGTAGGCTGTGTTTCACTTCGGGCAACAGCTTGCCTCAAATTAGACCTGCCTGGCTATGCCTGTCACATCACTGCAGACCTCTAGGCCTGGGGTCTTCATGTCTGCATCTCCCTCTGGGGCAGCCCAGGCAGCATCTGGGAGAGCAAACAGAAAATGAGCATCCCAGGAATAGCAGGTGTTGGGGGTGGTGGGAGACAGAGACGGCCCCAGCATCAGCACCTTGGCCAGCACAGGCCCTTTCCAGGGTCTCAGCCACTGTTACATCCTTTCTTTGGATATAAAGTGAATGTCTCGATTTTTTTTCTTTTCCACAACAACATGGTGTTTATCCCCAAATGAAATTGTTCGGTGTCAGGGGAGCAGAACAAAACTCATGTTCTGTGGTCACAATGGTGCTCTGATTCAAGTGAGCTGAGAATGCAAAATTACCTCTTCAAAGTATGCGCTCTCTCTCTCTCCTTCTTTTGGAGAATCAGGGCTGGCAGGTTTTTCTCTCTTTAACATACCATGAATACAGATTCTGCAGGGCAGCATGGAATTGCAGTGGGGCAGCAAAGAAGAGAAAAGCCTGTCCAGGCCATACTGCAAAGGAGAGCCTTGTGAGAGCATTATGTCCAGGGTCTAAAAAGATCCAGCTGCACCACTGCATGCCTGCCAGGCTCCCTCTTCCTTCTGAAATGTATGTGGGGGGTGGGGGGGGGGTAAAGATCTAGAGGCATTTTTTAACTGGCGGCTGGATGGGGAACCTTGTACATACACTTCTGCGATATTATTACAAAAAGTGATGATGAACATTGGTGGCAACCAAGCATCAGTAATTTGTGCTCATGGGGTTGTGGTTGTTTTATGACTAAACTGCACAGCTGCAGAAATTAATACTGGCTGCAGCACTCTGCATCCTTGAAAATAGGAGCTTTCTCATTTCAGAAGCAAGTTTCTAGTCCCTGAGAGTATAAAGGCAAGCAATTAAGTGCAGGCACAGCAGAAATTCTGACAGTCAGAGTCTGTACAGCTCTTTGCCCTTTCCAATGTCCAGCAGAAACATTTCTATACTGCTCATAACTGAAGCTCTCTGGACAGCCCACAACATTAAGTTACCCATCCACATTTCAACCAGGCCTGACCCTGCTTAGCTTCCAGGATTAGGTGGGATCAGGAACGTCAGGCTATAAGGAGGCTGAAGATTAAAGTCTCCCCTCGGTGCTAACCATGCTTACCAAGATGTCATCTTCGCTGAACCCAATATTTGCCAGGGAATGTTTGTTTGTTTATGTATTTTACTGTATTTTTATACTGCTCCGTATCGAAAGCAGGTTCCAGAGCTATGAACAGTACAAAGCTAAAACAAACCAAAGAATAAACACAATACGTTAAAATGAAGTCACATGAAAACCATGGCCGGTCAGCAAGAAAGGCTTCCTAGAACAAGGATGTCTTTAGTAGGTGTGGCAAACAGCTCCGTGTGGGTGCAAGCCGTGCAGCCAGAAGTAGGAGGTCCCATGGAAAGGGGGCCGTCACACTGAAGGCTCTTTTCCTGGTGTATCATTCTGTTATTTCTCTTTTGGAAATGGCAGACAAGGAGCCAGGTTCACTCCCTGCAATGCACAGAGCCCTTTCTGGGTGTCCCCATTTCTTTCTGAGCTGCCACTGTCATTCTGACAGCAGTATGGGAATGGAAGGCTTTGTCCACCTTTAAGAGATCATTTTGGCTCTTGTTACTTATCTTGAGAGCAGAACAAATGGGAAGCAGGGAATACTCTATTGAATTTTACCAGTTTGCAATAATATGAGTATACGAATGTGGTGGCATACAGTGCACCAGCAGGACCCAAAGCCAGTGCAATGGGAAGCAACTGGACATGAGTCCAAACATGCATGTCTGGACTGAGCTTCACTGACCTGCCCCATTCTGGAAACAAGCCTTTTAACTCATTTTCTAGCTACCTTCCTGTTGTGCTCTCAGTGGTCCTCACTGGCACTACATATTCAGCAGAGGTACTGGATACTACCCAGTATATTTTCATTTGATTGATTTTTTTCCAGTAATCTACCATTACCATTTCTGCTTGAGATACTCTTAGGTAGAAGAACCTGCCTGCCATGCAGACACAAGGGGATGGGGAATGTGCAACCGCTGGAGACCTTTGGATGCTAACTCACCATTGGCTCTGCTGGCTAAGGCCGATGGGAGTGCAGTCCCACAGTGCCGGCAATGCCACACATTCCCCAGCCCAGTGAAAAGGATGGTCTTTATCAGATGTTACCCCAGTGCGCACACACACACACACACACACTTTTTCTCATGAAAATGATATGCAAGAAATGTCTTTCTTGCAAAACTATGCAAGAAAGAAAAAGGAGAAAAGCCCCTTTCTTGCAGGCCCCTACATTTTCACAAAAGTAGAACTCCTATAGAATTAAGCCAAGCCACAAGGAACACCAGCTAGATCTTGGGAATATCACAACAGACAAGACTAGGAAGGAGCCGGCTGCTGTGTGAGATGATCATGTTGAAATTTCCTAGAAATATAGATGGTACAGTAAAACCTTAAATAAATAAAAAGTCATAAGGAGGTTGCCTTCTACTAGGTCAGATCATTAACCCATAACCTAATATTGTCTACATTGAATTGCAGCAGGCCTCTGGGGTATCTGGCAGAGGGTCCTAATCCTCACCTATCCTATCTGATCTTTTAACTGAAGATATCACAAATTGAACCCCAGCCCTTCTTATGCCGGGCATGTGTATGTCACACTGAGCCAAGTTCCCTCTCTTCCATTCCTCTGAGAAGTGATAGTTCACAAGTTTTCTAGCAGCCTCTTCCTGCTTCTTCTGAGGCCAGAGTCACTAAATATTTATGGATGTCCAAACAGATGCTCTACCTGTAAAAAAAAAAGAAAAAAAGGAGGGGGGACACAAAGGGACTCCAATTGAAGATGGGTGCAGGCAGGGGAAGAAAGCAGATCCAGTATTTAAGGAAGGCAATGTGCGTGTCTTCTCTTCTGACAGCAGAATTTGGTTATGTCATGCAGAATTTGGATATAAATTTTTCATGAACTGAATCAGCAAGTGCAATACTGCACATGTGCTTCTAGTAACAGTTTATCCTTTCCCCCTAGGAACTGCCACATGAAAAATGACCCAGCCAATGCAGAGCTTACAGCTTTCCCAAACAAAAAAGAACAACCCTCCTTCTTCACCCAATGCTGCCAAGCGACTCTATCGGAACCTGTCGGAGAAGCTGAAAGGAAGTCACTCATCCTTTGATGAGGCGTATTTCAGAGCCAGATCAGACCGCCTCAGTCTGCGGAAGTCTTCAGTGGTAATGTCTCCATGTTTAATCAATTACTGTATTCATAGAGCAGATTAACCCTGCATCTCTCCAGGATTTGTGCAAGTAACTCTCGCACACCTATCGCCAACCAATACAATAATCCTCCAGTGCATGTTCCCCTTAACCTAGCTCTTTTGAGTCTCCATTCTTTTTACAAAAATGTTGGCACGTATTACCAGGAGCTCAGAGCATATGCATGTGTGTGTGTATTTGGGGAACTGCTTGGGTTGTAGGAAAGTGATCCTTTGTCCAAGGCTATGCAAATATACAGATGGATTATGCAGGGCTTTCTCTGTTGTCTTAAAAAAAGAATGCTGTTGGAATGCTTAAGCCAATCTTTTAACTCCAGTTGCACTGGTAGGAGAGATTTGCCATTGATGGAACACCTGCTGTGTCATAGTCAAGTTCGGTGAGGGTGGGAAAGGGAGGGAAAAAGCACAGCTTGGAGAATCCTCAAACGGCACGAAAATGGCAAATCACAATTGTTCTGCCCGGTCCAGTACTGCTCCCCAAGCATCTGTGAAACTCCACCCAAAGCCCACCCATCAGTGGTGGTACTGGCAATGGGTGCACATGCTCCTTATGCATGGACGGATGGAACCAATTAATTTATAGAAATGAGGGCTCACCCTAGCACAGATTCCACATCTCATCATGCAAAATGATGCCACGGTTGGGATGTATGAATTTTGCTACATTGGTTTTGCCTGCGTTTTGAGGATTTTCAGGCATCTTTTGCCCTGATGTCTGCTTGCTGTTGGTACATAATTCTGTATGAGAATGGTACTCCTGTAAAACCTACCCCTTAAGTCTGCAGAATCCATGCAACTTAGAGAAAGTTGAGCCATCAAAATCTGAACCTGTTTAACTCTGTTGAGAAATTCTCTGACATCCCTGTGCTACAATTTAGCTCTGGTTATGGATGGTTCAGACTGTTTCTTTGCAGTGAGAGAGGTAATAAGAATTTAGCAAAGTTCATCTGTTACTCCATTGGTGGAGAATGGAATGGAACAAGCTTGAAATTGTTGTTTCAAAAAACTTTGTGAAACCAAAACTAATACATCCATTCCCAAGACTTTGTGTGCTTAGCTCTGAGTTTGAATCACTTTCTATTCATCCATGTTCATAATGCTGATTTAGGGTGCTGCTTCATTTTTTCTGACAGATTCCTCATCTGCATCTGCTGGTTCAGATACATGTTTCAATTCATGGTGTTAAGAATTTCTCCAAGGTATTCTGGGGCTATTAGTGCTATTTCTCGCCTGCATACCACCATGCCCTATTCCCACTTTCGGCCCTCAGTTGTTCAGGCCAATGCCAAACAAAGCTTGGAACACTGGATGGTTCAATGCTGACCACAGTTTCCAACACACTTGTGAAGTTTTTGAGGGCCTCAGCAGCCCAGGAAGGGCCACCCGTACTGACACAGGAAGTGGAGACTGGGCCCTTTTGGTTATACGTAGAGACAGGTTTGTCATGCAATGACAAGATGTGTCTTTCTCCTACAATACCCAAACTATGTTAATCTAAAGCCCATAGAATTAACCAGTATCACCTGAAAGAGCCAAATCTGTGAAAGGAAATCCATTCTTTATCATTTGGGTCAAAGCCAGTAAGAGTGTCAGATTTAGAGAGTTCAGTCACAGTAAGTTAGACAGGCACAACCGGCTAGTCAAAGACAGATGATGCCCTGTATACAAAATAATTAAATTCAGGACCATGGATAGCTCACAGCAAACTTTTGTTGGTGCTTCTCCTACTAGTAACATAGGATGATATTGTCTCAGCAGGCAGCTAAAGCTAAAGTCAGTCCTAGAGGAGATCAACCCAGACTGCTCTTTAGAAGGCCAGATACTGAAGATGAAATTCAAATACTTTGGCCACCTAATGGGAAGGAAGGACTCTCTGGAGAAGAGCCTAATGCTGGGAACAATAGATGGCAAAAGAAGAAGGGACGGCAGAGAATGAGGTGGTTAGTCGGAGTCACTGAAGCAGTCAGCGTGAGCTTCAGTGAACTCTGAGGGATGGTGGAGGACAGGAAGGCCTGAAGGAATGTTGTCCATGGGGTCGTGATGGGTCAGACACGACTTCGCGACTAACAACAACAACATTAGGTGTCAGGCAAGTTTCCAGTGTCACCTACCACTGTTGTGCAAATGCATAATGCATGGGTGGGCAACTTCAGACATGCTGAGATCCAGTCCCCTGAGTGCCATGGGCTGGACTCCCACTAATATCACTGTGCCACTGAATCTGGGAGACAGGGAGGGCAAAGTCGGGATTAAATAACAGTCTGCTGCCAAAATTCATCTGCACATGGCTTGAAGTGACCGCATTTGGCTTGAATACACGTCTGCTGAAAGCCTCTGTGGCAGTTTACTTCCAAATGTCAGTAGCAAACCACACGTTCCTTTTTTCCCATTTTTAAAAGCATAGTGCAAGGAAGCAAAGGAGGTGGGCAGCAAGAGTCACATGCAGTATGCCACATGTTGCCCATCCCTACCATAATCCCATTTTTTAAATATCTCTCTCTCTCTCTCTCTCTCTCTCTCTCTCTCTCTCTCTCTCTCTCTCTCCAGTCATTTGTCTCCATCTGTGGGCCATTTTTAGTGAAAGTCCTGAATAGCCCAGTTGTGTATAACCTATGAAATGTTTTCCTCAACCTATTAAGAGCATTTGGGTTACCTCCTCTTTCATAGATACCATTTAAGAATACATTGCCTTGGCTTGATGCACACAAACTATAGCTAAGGTGATAAGGCCTTCCTGGACTGTATCATTTGGGACTGCAGAGGTGGGATTCTCATGAGCAGAACTAGTGAAAGATGGAGAAGGTGAGATCAGAATTCTCTGTGACACCCAGATTTCTAGGTCAGGGTGTGTGTGTGAGCAGGGCAGAAGGATGGGGATGTGTGCCTGGTTGCACCTCACAGGGCAGCATTTTGGTGGAATGCCAGGAGCATCACACATTTTGATGCAATAAAATACAGCAGAAAGGTTGGTCTTGGAGAGACTATAGAGAGGGAGGGAAGATCAGAAGCAGAGAAGAGAAATCCCAAGGAGGACAGAGAAGAGCAAGAGCAAGCGTGTCATTCTGCCCTCCCACAGACACCCCTCAGCAGCTGCTTCACCATCCCTTTTCAGCAACTGAGGACTAAAGTCACGGTTGAGACCTGCACTGCTCTGCACAGCCAGAGTCAACTGCTAAAAGATCACCCCCATGTGTGGCTCATCGAATGTTTGGCCCCCCTTCCTCCTTATTTTACTGCTTAAAGATTTCAGTTGGAAGTCTTTATTCAGTGGAAGGCTGGCTGTTGCTTGCTCTCCCTTGTTCAGAAATCCTGGCTCGCTCTATTTATACATCTCCCACTAAGTTGCTCACTGGGCTCCTCCCACACACTCTCAGGGAACAGTGAGCCTGGTGGGCTGGAGGCAGTGTGAGCTAGTTTGGGGCCAGTCCGCTTAGTCCTCACCCATCCTACTGCTGTACAAAAACAGATCCTGTGGCTCCTACCACCACCCAGGGCTGCTGGAAAGTAGCGTTACAAATGGAGGAAGAGAAAAGAGTTGACTGTCCCCTGAGTGCAGTTGGACCACCTGTGAATTAGGGTTTTGTCTGCCTCTTTCTGAGACCTCAGCCCACCCCCATAGATGTTGTCAGTCTAGTTCTTGTAAAAGCTAATACCATAGAGATGCTCATCCCCCAGAAGGTATCTAATGAAGGTTCCTTCTCCATGCTGTTATTTCCGAGGATCTGTTTTGGAAGCACTGAGGAAAAGGGGGTATCCATGGAATAATGCCAATAATCTTTAAGAATTGACTCTATGATATAGTTGTAATCACAAAATACAAACTACCCATTTCATTTTCTTTAATCCAGAAAACCCCATTAGAAGCAGGTAATGGTTTTTGGTCACTTTTCACCTAATGTAGGTAGAATTCAAACCAACAATGCCCTGCTGCGCCTTTGTTTTAGTCCTCCTTTATCAACCCCAGTTCCAAAGGGTAGGGGACTTTCTTCATTTAATGATGGTGTCATTTACAGTCCAGATTATTTCCAATATTTACAGTTTCATTGAGAAGGCAAAGCTTTCCATTTTGAACTGATTTTAATACCTTAAAAAAACCACACACACAAATTATGATTTGCACAAATGTCACGTCCGATTTTTTTTAATGCACAAATTGCTTCTGAACTCCCCCCACCCCACCCCCAAAATCAGTGTTATCTGCTGACACTTGCCAGAAAAGAAACATTGCAGAATTCAGCTGGGCTTAAACAAAATGTAATTCCTAGTATTGCCCATCCTACCTATAGTGCATTTGTGTGTGTGAAAAACTAACAGTCTGCCTCATAATGTGCTTGTATGCTTGGGGAAATGATGGACTGCCTTATAATGCATGTGTGTGCGTGGAAAAGTAATCTGCTAGCTTATAATGTACTTGCACAGTGTTATCCCTTGAAAACTTCTGTGTCAGCTGGCTGGCTGCCCAGCCTATAGAACTTTAGAAGTTCCCCTTCACAGTATTGGCCCCACCTTGGCTCCCTTTGGCTCCATCTCTGTTGGTCCGTTTTCTGCCTCACCAGTTTGATTTGCCACCAACCAACACAGGTTAAAGGTTGTCCACCCCTTTTATAGAAAGCCCCCATGGCTACAACCTGGCTTAATGCATGAAACTCCCCAGATAGTGCCAGACCTGCTTCATGTGGTGTTCAAGAGGTGGACTCCAGGTCTGTTTTGGAAAGCCATTCTACTCCCATTAAGAAATCCTGGGTTCAGAGCCATATCCTGGCTTAGTCCAGAACTCTTCATTCCTGCTTGCTACACAAATGGAAGCACATCCCTGAATTCTGTATGAAATAAGGCACTTACTAAAGGTCTATCAATATGAATGTGTGTCTGTTTTATCCAGGTAAGATGGTGCCAGGGGAAGGTAGTGCATCTCAGTACTCTGAGCTATTGTTCAGGTTCTCAGGATGAATTGTAAAAAGTGTGAGATTTACTTGAGAACTTCGTGACAGAGTGCTGAAAAGCACAATGCAAATATGCCTATTTATAATGAAGAAGGTGAAAAGAGAAATGTTTTGCCAGAAAAGGAGAAAAATAGCTACAAGCAGGTTCCATTTTTACCCAGTGCATATTTTAGACATTTTTTGTTGTTTGGTGGGTTCCCCATGCTGGTATTGCACCCATTAATCACTTTTGCATGTACTGCCTTGTGTCTTCCGTCTCCACCAGTAGAGAGGGCTGAAATGGAGGGTGGCTATTCAGCAGGGTGGCCATGTGTCCCACTACAGAGGGGACAGTCTTCTGTTTGTTTGATAAGAGCGCATGTGTGGTTATTTGTTGAGATCTCATCATAATTGTAGGACCAATTACCCTATTCCTTTCTGGAGAACAAAGCGTTTGACTGGCTGGGAATGCTGGGATTTTTTCCTATCTAAATATGAATAGAATTGCTACCTGTTGATATCTGTTGATAACCTGTGTTGATATCAGCAACCAACTTAAAAATGTCCCTCTCATGTCTTAAGGTACACACATGCCCTATTCTATAGAGATCAGTCTTTCCTTGAAGCCATTCCCAATATAAAGGACTACCTGGGCCTGGTCTGGTTTAATGGCAAGGACCAGAAGAAGGGCCATCCATAGTTAGCACCTGGACAACAGGTACAGAGGTCCTTAGGTAACACTGTCTTCCGCACATTTCTTACTGTTTAAACCCTAATAATTATTTCTGTATGTGCTTCTGTACATATAAATTAGCCTACGCAAATCTGTGTCCTCTTTTTCTAGTGATAAATTTTCCTCTTTTGTAGTGATGTGGAAATAGCCACCACAGGAGTAATTCTTGCCCCAACACTGCAGTACAACCCGACTCCAGTGATGAATCTGGAAAAGCTCCATTTTCTAGCTCACCTTTTTTCTAGCTCACTGCTGAGCCACAAGCAGCCTCTGGCCCCACCTGGGTTTTCTCAGCTCTCAGAACCTTGCAGGGGTTTGCAAGTATTCAGCCAGAGTGCTCAAAAATCCCCAGGGCTGCAGCCTCTTTAACTCTGCCTGTTGAAATTAGTGGAGGCATCATGTCTCCATTACCCCCAGGAGACAAGGGATAAAGTAGCAGTAAGCCTGAAAGCAACCATTGTGGAAATAAACATGCACCTACTACTGAAGCCTTTTGCAGTAAGAGATCTCCAGCAGTTGGTAGATGTTTGCCATTCCCCTGATGTTCCTGCATACCCTGCATGTTTGCCATTCCCCCGATGTTCCTGCATACCCAGGAACAGCAAACATTCCAGATGTTTGCTGTTCCTGGGTATGCAGCCTCTTCAACTCTGCCCATAGAAATCAGCAAAGAAGTCGTGTCTCCATCGATTTCAGTTAACAGAACTGAAGAGCCTGAAGCCCATAATCCACCGGTGATAGGATGTCACAAGCAAAGGTAAAAGCTATTGCTTTGCCTCCTTTCTACTGTTTTCCAGACAGAGGAGACTGACAGGGAAGGCTGGGGCAGGAGTGGGGAAGCAAGCCCCAGGTTTTAGGCCTAACTCATCCCCAGCTGGACTGGAAATGGGCTGCAAGTATCCAAGCAGGAGAGCCCCACTTTTGAAGTCCTCTCTTTCTCGCAAGCTGGCCCAATCCTTGTATGCTGCTTCTTTACCTCCTAGGCACCCTCCTATCTAGAAATGAGAGATTGCGCCAGTCGTCTGACATTCACTCTCCTGGTGCACAGAGAAGCCTCCATGCTGCATTGAAAGCATCTGGGGTGGTCTCTCATGGGCCGTTGTCCACTGCAAGGGGTGCCTTCAGGGAGAGCCTTTACAATCCCAGTTCCTTTCCTGTTCGTTTCTTAAGGCTGAGGAATGGGAGGGATGAGATGGAACAGTTGCCATATCTCTGCTCCATCATCATGAGAGAGAAAGAGAACCCATCCAGTTCTGCTTGGGCACAGCTAAGCCAGCCCTTTTGAATCAAGGAGTTGGCTTTTGCTGCTCTTGAAGAAGAAGAAATCCTCCCTGAAAACCCTTCCTGAGGAACACCCATATTTCTGAACAGAAGTGCATTTCCTCCATAAAAGCACATGATTCCCCTATATGCTATGTGAAACACCTCCAAACATCTCCTAAAGTAAGACTGGAAATTGATGTGGAGGGTCGTTTACAGCTGGAGTATCCGACAATTTGGGTGCGAAGCAAATAGTTTTTATAAGGCCAGCAAAATAAAGAAGGAAGAGTCCCATGGCACCCTAAACATCATACATGCATAATGTTCACATGGTCTTGGGTAATCTTTCATGCATCTAAGTCAACTCTGGCTCTCCATGGTTTAGTCCATCACTGCTTTGTTAGTCTTTAAGGTGGCAAAGAAAGTGTTGTTTCTGCTGCAGTGGAATAGAAAGGCAACTCCTGTAGAAGGTAAGACCAGTGACGTTGCCAGGAGGAAACCTGCACATCCCTAGGATGACAATAGATCTCACCTGAAGCAAAATTTCCAGCTAGGTTTCTTCCTCATATGAAATACCTGAACAATACTGAGGAAAACCAAAATGTTTCTAAATAATCTTACTGAAATTGGGATTGGATGAGGACTGTACTTCCTCATCTTCTATTTCAGACATCACCCTAGTCATGGAGTACACCCAGGGCCATGACTTGTGTTCCCATTTGCACATTCTCTCCCACTTTGGGTCTACTGAGTCCCTACCTATCAATCTGCCTACCCATAAGTAGAAGTCCTTCTATTGTAGAGTTAAGACGGAAGCAAGATGAGATTTATGGGGCTAGTTCACACAAGCCAGTAGCCCACAGGGGTCAATCTTTGCTCAAGGGGCTGCAGTGCATGTGATAAATATACAGCTCCTGACTGGGGGTCATCAAAGATTGTTGTATTGTTCAAGCCCAGCCTGTGAAAAATATTTGAAAGTAAAATAATCCTTGCATAACTCTTCATCAGACAGTGGGTTATGTGAGAGTTTTTGGATCCTACCACCCAGGGTCACATGACAAGACAACCCCCGGTCAGGGTCTGCATAATCATAATGGTGTCCAGCATGTACCAAAACTCCTCAAGGGTAAATGAAGCTTTGGTGGGCTCCATCCTACATATACTGCTGAACAAGAGTTGTACAATCTTCTTTTCAGCCACTGTTTTGTTCTCATGGGATAGGTGTGGGATCTCTTAACCTTCAGTTCCCCACTGGCACTGTGACCTTCTGAGTGGGGCACAGTGACCATACCACAATATCTAAAGCTAAGTAAGCCAACATGCATATGTTATTCTGGTTGTGAAGCAACAGCAGTCATGAGGAAATTGTCCACAGCAGGACCCACTTTTTGTTTGGCCAAGCAAATTACAATATTGTCACATTCTTCCTGCAGCGCTCCCAGCATGCTCAGCTGGGCCTGACTGTTCAAATAAGTCTCTCTCTCTCTCTTTTTCTAACTAGAAGAATGCTACTAGCTAATTATCACAAAGGGACACTGGAAAGAAATTCTGAGGAACTTGGCAAGTCACCACTGCAGAGCATTAGAAGGATGTTCTTGTAAACAAAAACCTGCAGGCCATATTATATTTCTGCACCTGCTTCTCTCCAGTTCAATTAAGAGATGATGTGCTTCTTTGTTTCCTATGGCTTGGCCTTTTCTGCCTCATTCATGTATTTAACAGCTGTGAAAAGGGAGATCTGAGTATTCTTTTCTGGGCTTGAAATATAGTGTTAGCTGTTTAGATACCAAAAAAGAAGAAGAAGACTTTGTACCTTGACAGCATTCCATCCCCGTGCTGAGAGGTCCAATGTGCATTCTTTTCTGGATGATCCTGGAACTTTGGAACTATTTTGGAACATCCAAAGTTTCATGAGGTGATGGAATGCGTGGATCAATGATGCATTGTTTGATTATTTACTATTGATTGGTTACATGTACTTTCCTTCAAGAAGCCAAATTACGTGATCTTCCTCCTCTCCATTTCATCTGCACAACCACCCTGTGAGGTAGATTCAACCCAGAATCATGGCTGAGCAGGAACCAGAAACCAAGCCTCCTGAGTCCCAGTCCAATGCTCTGCCACTACAGTCTGCACTGGTTCTCTCATTACATGACTCTGTGCCACTCTTGTTTAAATATGTCTATAGGCATATCAGGATCTCCCCTAAAGCCCACAATAGTTGATGAATAATTGGATTAATTATTGATTAATTATTGGGTTCTGTGACTATATTGATCTGGGTCAGCTCAAGAAGACATACAATTAATTCTTATAAGGATGTGTCAGCTAACCTTGAAGGTATTTCTGTAGTAGTCTTTCTTCACTAGGAATAAAGAAAGACATTGGAACACTGGACTATACAAAGAGGAGGTAATCAAAAGACATTCAGAGGCAGAAGTAGCCCATAAAATTATATGGGCTACCTGCAAATATTCTGAATTTTAAGTTGCCATAGCTAGGGTTTATACACGTCACATTTCCTCTGTGAGGGCCAAATTATACTGACATTCAATGTGCCTTTTCTTCTAAGATGCAAGTCTTCAAAAACTCTTTCTCATGGTTCTCTAAGCTAGAGAATTACCTGAAGCTAATGAGGTTCTATGTTATGCAAAGCCTCTCTGGAATGACTTTCTCTTTTGCTTGCATGAGGATGATGTCAGGAGCCTGAAGTGATGCTTGCTTGTTTGTACATTAGATAATAAAGGTAATTGGCTAGACATACTACTTGCTTTCTGGTCTACAAAGGGAGCCAAGTGCCAGGCATCCAACAAGTATCAGTCTTAGCCAATGTGGGGTTCATCTAGGTAGACCTGATGGCTACAGACATGGCTATGAGGGGTTTTAAAAGGTTAGCACTGATACCTTGCAGAAGTCCCATAAAAGCAGCCAGTCAGTGCAGCCAGTCAGTTCTTGGCTTCCCATAGAACCACTACACTATTGGTTAGAGTATTGTTATGGGACTCGGGAGATCCCAGTTCCAGCCCCCACTCAGCCATGAAGCTCACTGGGTAACACTGGACCAGTCACTGACTCTCAGCCAAACCTACTTCACCGGGCTGTTGTGAGGATAAAACATAGAGCAGGGGAACCCGGTGAGGTACTTTACGTAGGTTTCCCTGCAAGGGGGAAAAGGTGGAATGGGAAAGCATAAATAAATAAATGTTCATCAGAAAATAGGCAGCAGTCTGCCTGCACCTACCATACTGACTCATTTTTATGGGTGGCCCTGTGCAAACAACCTTGTCATAGTCAACCAGGGACATGTGGGTAAGTGTGGCAAGATCTCTCTGAGCAGTGTCTGATTTCAGGAGAGAGGCAGCATTTGTGGAGATGCCTTTGTGTTTCTTGTTTTGCCTAGTTGTGCTTTTATCTTTTCTGCATCCTAAGTTTAGCCCAGCTGAGATCTGATTCACACTTTATGGGGAAATTGTTTCTGAAACAAGCACGGCTGATATTCCCTGCAGTGAACACGTAGGCAGCGTGACAAAGAGGCATGAGTTAAACGAAGGAGTGTGGTACACATTATCATTTCCAGCATCTCTTGGATCAGCACCTGTCTCTTGTGCTCCTACTTGCACTGTCTTAGATTTAAGATACCTGCCCTCCCAGCTACATATATAGAAACATAGAATCATGAAACAGTAGAGCTAACAGAGGCCTAAAGGCCATTAAGTCTCAGTGCAGGACTCCTGGTTGAAGCATCCCTGAAAGATGTCTTCCTGTAACTTGGGCCATTATTCTGTGAAATGCTCTCTGGAGGAGAGATCCTTGCCCTCCTGTGTGCAATAGCAAATGGAGTTTCTCTTACCCCCCCCCCTCTGTCTTCTCTGCTCCAGGCCAAACGTGCCCTGTTTGTTTAATCGCTCCTCATGGGGTATTCTTTTCAGTCCCTTGATCATCCTTGGAAATTTTATCTCTCTCCCCATCATTTGATTTTCTGCTGCTTTCCAGAATACATCTCCCCAAAACAGAAACATAGGAAGAAACTCCAACCTAGCTGTTTTTCCACATGCAAGCCAGTAACAACACTACATTCCCTCATGTGTATCTGTGTGTGTACTGTAGGGCAAACTAGGAGATTGCTGGATTGGGGAAGGTGATATTTCTGTTCAAAGCAATATCATTTTTTTTAAATTACAGAAATAAAATTCATAGTGATGTTGACAGTCATTATGTTTATTTGAATGAAATTTTCTGCTTTGTGTGAACAGAACTTCCAGTGCTGTGAAGCCATGCTTGAGGCTGTGGAACAGCAAGATTTAGATGCTGTCCAGATCCTTCTCTACCAATACACGCCGGAGGAACTGGATCTCAACACTCCCAGCAGTGAGGGATTGACTGCCCTGGACATCGCTATTCTGACAAATAATGTGCCCATTGCCAAGGCTCTTTTGAAAGCTGGGGCAAAGGAGAGCCCACACTGTAAGTATAGCCAAATGCAAACATTTGCTGGGTTGTACAGAAAAGGCCAGCCAAACCCAACGCTAAGTGGCATCCAGACTTATGTGACTAGCAGTACAAGTGTTTACATTTGACGCAGGCCGACAAGTGGAAGAACTAGAGCAAGCACTTAGAAGCACTAGATGGATCACAGGGTGGTGCCATGTGGTTCTGCACATGCTATCCCAAAGGAAGCACATGGGAAAGGCCACTTATGGCCTTCGCCTGCCATACACAAAGTCCTCCTCAGAGTGCTTTAGACTTCCTGAGCAATATAAAGGGCTCACATTCCTGCTACACCATGTAACGATCGCATCCCTTTTTGAGAAGTGAGATTTAGATGTTGTCATTTTTATCTTTCATTTAATTGTGGCATTTCTGCCATGCCCAGATGGCAGCCAGTTGACCGACCATCTAGGCACTATGGAAATACCAAGATTAGCTATTGCATAAATGATGGACAACATTAAAAATAAGATCAGTGCAGACATGAAACCTGACAGCATTTGATAAGTTGAATTCAGGTGATTATATTCTACAAGTATATGACAGTGATATGCTGATGGTAATATTAATTAGGAATTTGCCACATTTGATACTGCTACACCTTTCAAAACAACCGCTAAAACTCCCCCAATCCCAAATAATAATTACCAAGCCCCCTGTCCCAAAGCTAGTAGTATCCACGGCTGGGTATTCAAGCTAGAAAAGCTTTTTTAAAAAATAGTTTATTCACATCTTCTATCATTCTTAGTTATGGTTTTCTTCAATCCTATACCCCCTTTCTGGAAATAAGCCCCCATCAAACTCAGTAGGGATGTTTAAGCAGAAAGGTATAGACTCCTGCTACTGAAGGAGCTTTCCCCAAGGTAATCTCCCTGCCAAAATCTGTGTTCAAGTTCCCTGGAAATTTTCTTTTCCCATGATGGAGATTCCTCCACTTAAGAATTTATTTTCTGTTTCCTTTGGCTGTGTTTTGGAGCTTGCTTTCTCATTGTGAGGTGAACAAGGGTGCTGGGCACATGGTTTCTTTCTGCTACACATGCCTTCCTCACCCTGCAACCTACCTGACTGCATTTCTGATCAGAAAAGGCTCCATGGTAGGAGAAGCTCCTGATGTTCTCCTCTGGGCTTAAAGTGAAGTGTGGAAATCCAAGGGGACGACAGAGGACCAGGCTAGTGATTTTGTACAATGAGAGACAGGAAGTCACAACCCCCGTGGCTACTTCCTAATGAATGGAAGGAAGAAGAACCCTGCACCCATGCATTTTTCACACCTCCTGTTGAAAAAAATTCAAAAGCAATCTCTTTTCTATGCCTACTGGTCCTATAGTTTTGTTGCCTGCCACCTCAATGGATGTTGGGAGACCAGAAAGGAACAAAGGCATCAAACATGCTGAAGTTATGCATCCATTCCAACATCCAAAGAAGAGGCATGTAGATGTGATCCTAGAAAACCAAGCGTACCTACCTGTTTCATCCATTTAATATGCATTCCAATCAAAATCTGAATTTGAATTCAAGGGATGCCATATATCAGGAGTACGCGTACATTTTAGCTCTTTAGCAGATGGAGTGTGCTTGGTGACATGTTTCTTTAAATACCAATACTTCATCACTGGTTTATTAACATGCAGCATCAAGATGCTCTGTCACACACTGATTTTCTGTCAAATTCTCTCCATGTTAAGTTTCTCCGTGCATGCGGATGCTTAGGAAAACCAACCCATGAAGTCAAGATTGTGCTATTGCAATAGCAGAAATGGCTGGAAAACTTCATTCTTGAATTGTGTTCTGGCTCTTCCTTGGACACATGCATATCCACAACAGCGTGGAGGCATTTTGGACATGGAAGCACATTTTAGCTCTAATGGCAAAACACAAGTTTTAGCAAATAAATTAATAAAGGTGGTTTTCCAATGGTGATCTACAAACTTTATTTCTTTAATTTGATGTTTGAAAAATATTAGATGTTGTTAACTTATACAAGATCAAAAATTGGAAAAAAAAAACCATTTAGCTCTACATACAACTCTACTTGGCTGGTGTGGATATGTGCCATCAAAAAAGCCTAGTTTTCAATTACTTTCCAGTGACATCCACGAACCTATTGCTTTGTTTTGTTTCATTTCTAACAAGTAGCTACATTTTCTCTAAATTGCTCCCTCTGGTTTACTGTTGTTGTTGTTGTTGCTGTTGCTGGGTTTTCGTATATTTTCTTATTATGCATATCAAACAAGTCATAACAAAACCAAAAACAATAAACGAATTAGAAAAAGAAAAGATATGCGATTAGTTACACTGCATAAAGGTTAAGGATATTGTTTGCAACCAATACATATGGAATGTATATGCCATATAAATTGCATGCACACAAGGAAATATACTACTTTCAGTAGAAGGAGTTGCATAAGTTTCAAGAAGGCAAGCAAAATATACTCATATTTATCCATGCAGAAATTGTGTCTAAAGTTTTTCACCTTGAAAACATCAATAGGTACTCAATTCATTGCATTATTTCATTATCCAGGGGGACCATTTATTCACTACCTGCACACACACTCCACTTTGGCCCCCTGACAATTAATTTCAGATGAGTGCAAAATTTGGGCCTCCATTCTGCAATTTGTGCAAAGTTACACAATTTCTGCAACATTATGGAACAGAGGCTCACATTTTGCATAAACTTCTCTAGTTTTTTTTTTAAATAAATGCAGAAATCATGGCCCATTTTAAAAATGGCAATCTGCATCCTTTCTCAACCAGTGACAGATTGAATCAGCACCAGCGCAGGACTGGGTCAGGGTTGAGAAAATCCATTATATTTTCACCCTCTTCTTCACCCCTCCCTACTCAATGCATCTTACTCATGCCAGTTAGTTTCCCCTGGACATGAACAGCACCTAACACTTTGTTACAACAGCATACATCTTAACAGCAATATTAATTTGTTAGTTAATTGAGTATGAGAGTTGTAGGCTGTAGAACTGGGCAATAGATTGCAACCTTAGGGTTTATTTATTTTTAACAGCACCACACCGCACAAGAGACTGAGCAACTGCACAATAAATAAATAGACAAATAAATAAACCTAGAATCCTGAGCCCTGGAACTGTTTTGGTCTTGTAGGATCCTAATGAAAGCCAAGTGAAGTCAGTTGAGCCTGGCTGGGAGACGGAAAACTGACAGCCAGCCACAAATGCAATCCTTGTATTTTGTATGTGTGGTGTGCTGGTCCAGCGGCTCCAGAGGCCAACCCTTGTCCAATATCAGCATGAAACTTTTACACTAAGAGCACTTAGAGTGGTTTATGAAACTATCCTTTGTCTTCTTTCATGGGACTGTCTCGCTACCTTTTTGTTTGTTTGTTTGCGAGAAGGAAAGCAAGTGACCTGCTGAGTTAATTAATCATGTTTAAGCCATGACACAAATTCTGACGCCTGACCTGTGGCTAAAAATACACTGATGTCTACAGATTTTGCTTGAAACTGTCAATGCCTATATTTAGGCCTTTCCCAGCAACTCCATAATGAAACTGTGTTTTCAGGGATTCAGACCTAGCAGATGCTGCCATTAATTTGGAGTTAGTTAAATTAACAACATTTAGTACTGACCTGTCAATCTCTGAGCTCCAGGAAATTGCACCTTGAGGCAACTAATATTGCCCATTTTTTTCCACTGGGCTGTGTGTGCATGGGAGTGCGTGTGCTCCCCCGCTCTTGCACTTTTGCTAGGCCCTCAAAATTGGTGCACCTTTATTGCCACTTACAATATCATTTATCCTGGCCTCCTTTAACCTTCCCAGGAGATTATTCCCCATCACCACCCCTCACATAGAGTAGCTGCTCAATGAAAAGAGTTGTGTAGTTTTGTATTTGTTTGTTTATTTTTCTGTCATGGTTCGTGACTGGAAAAGAAAAACCCCATGGGTGACAGGGTTCGTAGTACATGATTGACGGCTGAAGCAACATTCATTAGGCATGACAAATCTACAGGAAAACACAGCCTGAAGTGTTCTAAACAGCAGTTTGGAAAAGAAAAAACCTAAAGAAAGAAGAGAGAAAAAGACTAACCTAATTTTTCATTGACTTCATCTGTAAATCAGTGCAGTCTGATGGCATGCAGGGCAATCATAAATTAGTGTTCATTTCCTGTCATTAATACAAGCATGTCTGTGAACACAGAGAATATGAATCTATAACCACTTCATTTCCATTTTAAAAATACTGCACTGTGCTTATTACCATTTTTTATTTGGCATTCTGCTCCAGCCAGGGGGCATATGAAACCTGAAGGTATTTCTGCACACATCTATCCCTATTGAGTGGGAACTGAGTGTACAAATAGCTGGCACTTCCTAACCCACCGGCTAGGTTCGGATTCAAATCACCCTTGTTAGGTACTATAATTTTGAGAAATGAGCATTCAATCAAATAGTTGTGAAATTCAAGCTAGCTCAGGGAGATCTTGTGCCACAAAATGGTTTCCTTTGTTTTGCCGTAGATTTGTTCCCAGATTTGTTCCCAGATTTTTCACCAAATTTACTTGGGAGTAAGTCCCACTGAATGCAGTAGGGCATTACTATGCACAGGCCTATATTATTATTCCTGGAGTCCTGTTCCTCCCCACCTCCTCTCAACAAGCCATGGCATGGAATCCCATTGAATCATTTAAGCCCACCTTCCAATAAAGTTGCTCACAGTTTTGGTGAACTGTGCTTATTTATTTAGGTGCTTTCCAGAAAGAAAGCAACCCATTTTAGTAATGCCAATCAGCAGTGTGCTCTCAGGACCTGGATTTAGGGTGCAGTCTTATGCATGTCTGCCCAGAAATAATTCCAACCTGAGGGCACAATCCTATGCATGCTTAGACCAGAAAAGTCCTACAACTTCCAGTATGTACACATAATGAATTCTTATTAAAAATACGCTTGCTCTAACAAAACCAGCTAATCTTACTATGTCTCTGCCTGCACTCATATTAAAGCTAAAGCTAAATTTGGAAGGATATCAAGCAAACTTGGAAGAATGACAAGCAAATTCTCATTCAACAAAAATGATTAAATTTATATTCTAAATTCAAAGATAGCTTTCAGTGCTCCCACTTGACAATGAAAAGGGTGAATGAATGATGCATAAGAGTGCCAAGATTCTCTGCACATTGTCTCCATGTGCCCCCTCCCCATTCATGTTTGTGATGTTTGCTACTCTCAGATGGGGATCCTGTACAACTTGGGCAGCAGTTGAATGGAAAGTCTGTATAAATCTCCCCCGAAGTGTGCAAATCCCCCCCCCGCCCCCAGAGACAAAATCATGGCTGATCCAGTCTAGGAAATTTGTGCAAAACAAACTGAGCACTGGGAAGGCAACTAATATCGGCATGTGTTGGACAGGTCTGGCAGACACACTCCTGCTCATATTTGGAGTGTCAAATGGCGCATGCTGACATGTTTTGTGAGTGCACGCAAAATTCCCATACATGCCTAAAGAAGCTGCTGTGTTCAAAAGTATAATGCAAAGTGCTGCTGTGCAACGAAAAGTGATATTTAACAGTGCCAGGAATGCATCAGAGTTAGAGGAATTGAGGGTCCTTCAGAAGCAAATTTCTTAAACAGAATGTGTAGCAATGCAATCCAGTGCAAGCTTAGGCAGGAAAAAATTCTACCATTTCCAACCATTCCACAAGTGGGACTTTTTTCTGTTTAAACCTGCACAGGATTATATGTGGAAAATCCAAAATGCTGAATTTGAAATCTAAATATTAAGTTTGTCTGAAATTTTATTTTGTCCAAATGTATTAATCTCTGTAAATTGCTACTTTGTGAAAGGGGTAGGAGAAGAAGTGCAGCTTCACTGAGAGACATTCAGTATACAAAGTGAATCAGGGTCGAACCTTGCACCCCTCCAGGATTGAGGCTAGCGGTTCCCTTTGGGTAAAAAGAGCAATTTCTGTCCTCTGCATTCTGACGCCCCTGTGGCAGAGCGGTTCTCTGATGAACCATGCAGCTTGTAAACCACACAGGACAGTAGGATGAAAGCACTTCTTCACTGTACATGCACACCCTGACCCAAGGGGATGGACCACCCCAGTGCAGAGAGCAAAACCAAAACAAAAAACCATGCTCCTCCATGTACCTAAAGATGACTTGGAGTGACCTTCATGTAATCTCCTGCTGGAGGCTCCTGATCATGCCTTAAAATTACCTCCTGCTGCTCCCGTCTTCAGAGGTTAGGTGAGTGGGTGACAACCAGGAAAAGGGAAGTTTTGGCCTGAGTGTCCTGGTTTGCTTTGTTTTGTTTTATTTTGGTGCAGTATCTTCCCCAGACATGTTTGCTCCAGATCTTCACGGCTAGCCTTCTACCTGTAGACTCTCACTGGGTACATCAGCTATTTTACTGCTCTTACAGTGCTGGTTATTTAATGGCAGTGCTGCTGTTTCTCTTTGATGTTACTACTACTGATAATTTTTGAGTTTGTGGAAATTTCCCCCGGATTTGCTATGTCTTTAGCAAATTATTATTGCATGTATATCCTGTCTTTTTTCCCTCCAAGGTACCCAAAGTGGCTGACATAGCCCTCTGCCTTTCATTTTCATCATCACAACAACCCTGTGAGATAGATTAGGCCATGAGTCAATGACTCCCAAGTCCCATTCCAGCACTGTGGCCACTGCACCACACTGGCTGTGATTGTCTTGTCAGCCACTGTTGAAGTTTTAATGACAGGCAAGGTAGGCACATCCCTAAAGGGATATGCCAGAAGGCAGAAATGTGGGCTGAAGAGCAAACTGAACCCAGGACCAGCACTGTGTGTAAGGATTGGGCCACTTCTCTTATACTACAGTTTTCATGGATTCATAATCAGAACTAGAAGAAGGGGCAGGACTGAGAGGCCACAGCCATCGACCCAGAGATAAGACAATCTGGAGAACCAGATGGCTTCAAGTTCTGTGGGAAACTTGATTGGGAATGCAGAGATGTGCAGGGGAGGACTAAAAATCATCAGAATCACGTAAAAATGGCAGATCAACTGAGAACTGCCAGGCATTCTCAGTGACTGCTCTGCAAGAAGCATGAGCCACACTGATGGCAGAGACAGCCCCTCTCACTTTGGAAGGAAGGAGAGATATTCCGTTGGAATCCAGTTCCAGTCACACTCATTAAGCCACATGTTCTCAGTAGCTAGTATGCTAATTTCATTTGCATATTTGGTTATGGATGGTTAACTCTATGGTTAACCCTAATATAATCAAGATTTTAGTTAGCAAGTATTTTCTCCTGGTCTGTTTGGAAGGAGAAGGAAGAAGACCAGCATATGACACCATGCATTGCAGCCTGCCAAGTTCTTGATTAACACTTGCTTTTATATTAAGAGGCAAGCAGAAGTAACAGGAAATATTGAGGCCATGATTGGCCACAATTTTTGACTTGTGGGTTAAGACAATAAAATGAGCCCTGTCTAGACCAACATCCATCTAGACCAACATCCTGCTCCCTATTTTTGCTCACCGGATGCCTCTAGGATACCCTGGAGCATAATCCTCTCCTGTTGTTGCTCTCTGGTATCAGGTGTTTCATGGTCTACTACTTCTTAACCTCACGATCATTAGCCACCACAAATTTATCCAATTATCTTTTAAAGCTGTCTAAGATAGGGGCAATAACTGCGTCTTCTGGCATTTGGCCTGGTGGGTCACAAGTTTTGCAGTTTTCTAGGACCACTTGTGCTACTGCAGAAGTTTTGGGGAGCCACTTCTTGGGTTGCAGCTGCTTGGGTTGGCAGAGTGGTTTTGACAAGATGTGATCAATACCGGGGGAAGGCTGGTGTCTCCTGTGTCAACAGTGCTTCTTCTCCATTGCTGTTTTTATTCTGATCTTTGTAAGAGCTATCCATGGTTCTCCATGGTGGTGGATCTATTTTGGGGGTTGCCTGCCACACTGTATATGGTTCTTATAAAATTCAGTATAGACTGAAATAGATAAGGAGCCCCACTGGCACTGAGGTATCCACATTTTCTACCCCACACCCAAAGTGAATTAAATTAATACTTCTACTGTGTAAAGGCCTGACACTCATGCTGTTCCCTTTTCCTGGCAGTTGTCAATATGGAGAACAGGTCAACTCATCTCAGCAACTTATTGCAAGAGGCTCAGCAACGAGTGAATGATCTGTCTGCACAAATAATGAGTGAAGGCCTTGGTACAGACAGCTCTGAGAAGGAGAAGCAACTGAAAGCCTGGGAGTGGAGATATCGGCTCTACAAACGCATGAAGTCAGGCTATGAACATTCCCGTAAGAATGACTGGTGGTGGGGCGGGATGGGGGGAATGCATGGACCATACAGCCTCTGTACAAGAATAACTGGAAACTTCATAATACACCAATTCTCCGGTTATTTCTCACTAATACTGGTGCTGAGTCTCCATGTTATAGCTGGTGAAACTGGTTTAGAGAGGATAGGCAACCTGCCCAAATGAAAATGTGAATGAGTGGTGGAATTCAAGTGGAAGATGGCAGGTAGACGTTAGTGCAATTATGAGATAGTTTCTTAAGGCCTCTGCTGCTGAAGATAAGAGGGAATCATTTTTCTATTTTATTTTTCCATTAAAATACATTATCCTTTTCGCAACACAACCATACTTATTCCCAAGTAAATATATGAAGAATGTAAGAAGCTAAGAAAAGCCTTCTTGGAGCAGACCGAGAAGCTTATCTGGTCCACCATTCTCCTGACGCAGTGGCCAACCGGCTGCTGCAGGAAGCCCACAAGCAGGACAGCACCCTCCCACCCAAGCTCCCCAGGATGTGGTGGGCATAAGCATGCTGCCCCAGATACTGGAGACAGCCCAGAGCCATCGGGACTAGTGGCCATTGATAGGCATATTGCCCATGCGTTGTCCACTCGTCTTTTAAAGCCACCCACACTCATGGTCATCATGACATCCCATGGAGGTGAATCCCATAGTTTAGCTATGTGCTAGGTGAGGAAGTTCTTGCTTTTATCTGCGCAGAATCTCCTACCAATCATGAGATGATCCTTTTGCTTCCAGTATTATGAGAGAGGGAGAAAAATGTTCTCCACACCAGCAGGGCAGCGGCAGGATACTCCATTCCAGTAGTTTAAGATGATGATGATGATGAAGATGATGATGATATCAAGGATGAGAGGTTTTCCTGTTGCTAAGATACATGAATACGCAGCAGGAAGCAGAGATGTATTCATTGTGTGCTTCCTAAATGGAACAATATGCATGTTCATCTGAAGGTTCATAAGAACCTTCCAGGGTCTAAAGTTACCCAGCAGTATCACTGGTCTGGACTAGCATATTTGCCACGCTAAAGGTACAATATTACGACCCAGAATAAGGGGGACTTCTTAGGTACTGTCAGTCCTCCATGACTGGTAGCTGTTACTTATTAAATGGTGAATCTTCAATTCTTGAGCCAGACACCTATGTTTAGGTTTTGGTACTGCATGCATTTTTTACATTTACAGCACAATCCCATGGGGATGGCCACAAGCCCCTAGACCAGTGATGGCGAACCTTTTAGAGAGCGAGTGCCCAAACTGCAACCAAAACCCACTTATTTATCTCTAAGTGACAACACTGCCATAAAACCTGAAAACTGAGGTTTTAGTTTAGAAAAAACAACTCACAGCCAGTCCAAGCATACATACATACATACATACATACATACATACATACATACATACATACTTACATATATATATCCTTGGCAGCTCACTGACTGGTCATGCGAAAATTGGACGAGTTGTGGCTAAGGAGTCGCAGCACGTGACGTCATTGCCTGGTGCCACTACTCCTTGCCGAGCATGTGCGTGGCCCCTGTGTGTGCTGTTATCCAGTGCTCAGCTGCTGGGGCGATGCTGGGGCGACTTGGCTCATGTGCTGACAGAGAGGGCTCTGCATGCCCGCTGTGGCAATCATGCCATCGGTTCTCCACCACTGCCCTAGACTCAGAGGCTTATGGTCATCCAACACAGAGTGGGAGGAACAGCAAGGACAATCTTCACCATCTTCACCCCCCATCTCTCGCCCTGCATATCTCACGAGACAGGCTTTATTGCCCATCTAGCTGGGACATTTCAAAGTAGGAGGCACAGAGGCCAGAGAGACATCCAACACTCAGGAAACCCTGCAAGCTCAAGCGTTCCCTCTCCGGCCTCCCTTTCCACCTTAATATAAGCCTTCCTGGTTTCCTATGTCCACAGATTAGCATGATGTCCAAACCATTGAACTGTGGTTTGTGTGTTCTCTCCATGTCAGGATTGGACACAGCAGCTTGATCTGTTTGAGCTCATGACCTGCAGTCCTCACCCAGTGTCTCGGGGTCAGTGATCAATTCAGCGGGCTCATCCTAAGAATCCTCATTCCTTAGAAATGCAACTTACTAACATTTCCATCCTGCAGTTTCTGAAGTTTAGCAAGGCTAAGGCTGCAAGGCTGTATTCATTGAATTAGAAATTAGGGCTGTTGAAATTAATAGGATTTAGTTCTAAGTAGACATGTAGAGTGTTGCAGCAATAATTTGTTTCTCAAATGGGGTAAAATATCAAGCAATTATTTAAGCTCAGTCATATCCATGAATTTGCATATTTAGCAATCATTTGAATCAAGTACTGAAATCCAGAAACAAAATAAACATGAATGAATGAACTCCGTTGTTCCTTGGTGACCTCTGATAGTATACGGCTGACATATATCGAAGATGTGTTTGATGGAGGAGGGATGCTAGTGCTGTCCAGAAGACCTGAAGGCCATCATGGAAACAGCTAGTGCGATCAGATCTCTTTAGCAGGAATGGCTTGCTAGCATTCGAAAGACAAACAGAAGCAACTTTAAACCAAAGCTCACCACTGCTGCACAGTTTTGACGTATTTCATTGATGACCCAGAGCACTGTTTGAAAGATATTTCTTCTGCATGACACATGGTGTTTTTTCTTTGCTCCCAGGAGCCCCGGAGGCACCAACCAACGTCTGCCTTACGGTAACAAGCAGTACATCACTCACTGTCACTTTCCAAGAGCCTCATAGCATCAACGCAGCAGTGGTTACTAAGTACAAAGGTACTAGATCTGAATCAATCTCGTGACCGTTCGTTGAAACAAGTTAGACTGAATTGGGCTTGGCAACCTTTCCACAGTCCAATGTTAAGCATAGATTGGATTGAAATATATTTATCGGAACATCTGTGTATCAATGATGTTTATTTAGATGTGAGCTACTTCCCCAGATTTTCCCATGAGCTCTGCTGTCCAGAAGTGAAGTAGAAGGGACGTAACTGCATCATTCCTCTGAATTTCTAGCAGAGGCATCCACATGCCGCAGCTAGAACATGTCTTTATTCTTTTCGGCACCAGGCTAAAACGTCATGGCGTCGCATCACTTTATTCCTTTTCAGCGCCACATCACTTTATTCTTTTCTGTGCCAGGCTAAAACCTTTTTTTATTTTCCCAATGTTTTAAGAATTGATTGTTTTAATAAGGGTTTTATTGTTGATTGGAATAAATTTATTAGGATGCTATGTTTTATTCTATTTTGTGTTATTGTTAAACTGTTCTGAGACCATGGTAAGGGACAGTCTAAAAAGTTTTAAATAAATAAATTATCCCATGTTCAGAACAACAAGGGGAAGGGACAGCAAAGGGCCCTCTTGGCCATACAGGGCCGCCTGCTGGATGCTTATTGTTGAGTGGAAGTGTAGCTGTGTGGCCTCCTGTCCCTTCATGTGTCTGCTTCCAATCTTCATCTCAGCTGTCCTTCCACCACCATCGCAAGAGAATGCCTAGAGTAAGATTTCTTTTGAGCGCTGTACTTCTTTGGCTGTCTAGCCTCCTTTCCCTCGTTTTTCTGATTCTCTGGCCTTTGTACCTGACACACAACTTTCTCTTTCCTTATTCCCCATTGACTCTACCATTTCTATCCATGTATCATTTTTAGTTCTTCAGGTCTTTCTTCATTTCCCTCTTATTACAGTTCGCTTCAGGCTGCACCAGCTTTAAATGTATGCCGTCTGACTCTACCTATAAGTAGGGAATGGGTGTATCTGTCCATTTTGGTTTCATCAGGTTTCTTATTTTTCTGATTGTGAATTTGTTTGGCCCCTCCCTGTACCAGTCTGTAAATTCCACCCCCAAAGAAGACAGGCTTCTTGAAAAGGTGTGGACATTTGAATGGACATTTCTTCTAATGCATGTATTTTTGTACACACTTCTTCTACATGCACACTTCTTGCAAGCCAGTGTGGTGTAGTGGTTAAGAGCATGGGACTGGGACTCAGAGGATCTGGGTTCTAGTCCCCGCTCAGCCATGGAGCCAACTGGGTGACTTTGGGCCAGTCACAGACTCTCAGCCCAACCTACCTCACAGGGTTGTTGTGGGGATAAGAAGGAGGAGGAGATGTAGGCTGCCTTGAGCCCTTTGTAGGAAAAAGGCAGGATATAAATCGAAAAATAAAATAATTTCCACTAGCAAAATGGGCTTCTTTCCAATGCACTTTCCCCCCATGCATGCATTTTTGCACATCTTTTCTTAACAGACACTTTCTTGTCTGCGTTTTGAGTTGCACATTCTCAGTAAACTCTGGAATTCGGTGCACAAGTTTCTTCTGATTCATTTATCAGTTCAGGAGGAGCAGTATAAACATTTGGACTGAACTAATTTATCACCATTCTTATCTATAAGTCGGTCCTATCCCAAGTGATAAAGCAGGAAGGAAGGTTGAAGAATGGAAAATATAGAGAACAAATTGTGATAAAAACAATAAGTATTAGCCTTATTACTTATCATAAAAACTGTTGTATAATATTGAGGCATCTCGCAAGTGAAGTACCCCCCCTTCCCCTCACAAACCATTACTGTGCTTTCAAATATGCTAATGTCTGGTGGGGGAGTTCATATGATGGTGGTGGTGGTGATTTTTATTATTACACAATCTCCCCCTTTGTCCTCTTGCAGGGAAGGTGACTTGCATGGTTTATCCTTCTCTCCATTTTATTCTCACAAAAGCTGAGACCTGAGTTATAGGTTAGGCCAAAAGTCAGTGACTGGCCCAAATCCACCCAGTGAGTTGCATGGCCAAGGGGGGACCAGAATCCAGGTCTCCCAGTTCCCAGCCCAACACTCCCATCATTTTGCCACATGGGTTTCTCCTTATTTTCTAAGGTATAAAGGCTGCTGGATCTTGGGGCAAGATGCAGATTACACAGAGCATAAATCTCATGAAGAGAAGCTTACTCCTCTCTCCTCTCTTGGGCAAGGGCCTTCAGCAGCAGGTACTTTGCATCAAAGGAGAGATGGGAGGAAAGGGAGTACTTAAGCCTCCACCTGTCCACTGTTTTTCCTTGGAAACTTTCCTCCTCCAGCCGTTCTTCACCTGCAGTTATTATTATTATTATACTGCATTCATATCCTGCCTCTTTTCCTCTTGTAAGGAATCCAGGGTAATTTACATAGTTCTCTTCTACCCCATTTTTATCCTCACAACAGCAACCCTGTGGGGTAAGTTAGATGGGAGAGTTTGTGACTGGCCCAAAGTTACCCCATGAGCTACATGGCTGAGTGCAGACTAGAACCCGGGTCTCCCAGATCCTCAGTCCAGCACTCTGACCACCACGCCACACTTGCTGTCACAAAATTTCCGTCACAGATACGAGTCTCGAAGCCCACAGAGGCAATAGTAGGTGGTGGAAAGTGGGAAAATAGACCTTCAGGGGATGTAATGTTTGTTTGCCTTTAGCTTTACCAATCTGAGTGCTCTGTTCGAGAGCACTGAGAGCTTTAAAATATTCAAATAATTCCACTCATACATCAAGTCCGCTGGCAAGGTAGGGTTAAACACTCTCTTTTCTTCTGTTACTTCACAGGCACAGGCTTTTGCAAAGGAGAAAGGAATGAGAGGGATGCATTATATAAGCTGAAATGCAATTATTTTTCTTAAGTTTTAATCTTTGGCTTCCATTTGGGTTGCTTTATTCATGCACAACATAGTTTGGCCTTAAAAATACTTGATGATAGCCTTGGTGGTTGTCCTCCAGTGGTTATACCTGAATAAATATTCCAGGCTGAAATCAGTTCCATAAGAATAACTGGCCTTGGCTCAGATGCATCAGTAGCAATAAAGCATTAAAAACTATTTTATTTATTTATTTTAAGTTTTTCTAGACTATCCTATAGCAAATGCTCTCAGAACAATTTACAGTTTACAGCATAAAAATACTAACAGTAAGATATGCATTGTAATCATAACAATTCAAAAATAATAACAAAAGTTAGCAGGAAAAATAAAATAATAATATACAACACAAGACACTAGTCCACAGCAACCAAACATCATCTGAAAAAAACCAATATAGGACCATAACCATCTATTCAATAGTTAAAATAATGGGAGAATAAAAGGAGTTCGACCTTCTGCTGAAAAGTGTACAGTGTTGGGACCAACCTCCCTGCAAAGTTGGTTCCATAGACACTATACATTTTTTTTAAATTGCAAAGTCATGCCCAAGCCATTAGGACAACATTCCTCCAGGCTCCCCTGTCCTCCACAATCCCTTGGAGTCCATTCAAGCCCACACCCACTGCCCCAGTGACTCCATCTAGCCACCTCGTTCTCTACGGTCCCCTTCTCCTTTTGCCGTCAATCTTTCCCAGCATTAGGCTCTTCTCCAGGGAGTCCTTCCTTCTCATTAGGTGGCCAAAGTATTTGAGTTTCGACTTCAGTATCTGGCCTTCTAAAGAGCAATCAGGGTTGATCTCCTCTAAGACTGACTGGTAATTATAATAATAATAGAATCTATGCTGCAGAGTTTTAAAAGAATCAAATGAACAGCAAATCCCTTTTCTGTCTCCCTCTGGTCTTATTCATCATGAAGGTGGATTTCAGAAATTGCCGCAAATTGGGGCAGGGGGGCTGACTGGATAAGTAAAGGATTGTTGGATCATCATGCAATAAGGATCCTTTGTGTCACTCCACAGAATAGAGATGCACTCGCATGATATATCTTCAGAAGCTAGATACAACTCCTGATCTTGCTGTTCTAAACATGTAGTGATGGGATCTTCCTTTCGCATCTGATCTCCATGATCAGAGATGCTGAAGGTCAAGCCTGCAGGCCAAATCCCAGCCATGTGGGGTCCAATCCTCCAAGGCTTCCCAGGTTGTCATGCCCCATTCTCCTGGTCCAACCCCCTTTTCCCACTGGATGATGGATTTCTGGTTTTGGCATGTTCCCTCCTCCTTCTAAAAAGCTAAGTTAGGTTGACTTGCTGACAGTACGAGCTTTAACTACAATGTGCTGGTGCTGTGAGTATTTTGGCCTCGAGGTCCTCTTGCCTTCTGCCCCCCCCCCAAACCCCTGGAATACAGACCATGGGAACTTGATTCAAGAATTGAATTTGATCCTCATGTTGAAAGAATCATGTTCTAGGATTATCGGAAGTCCTCCAAATTCAAAGACAATATGAGACAATCCTCCTGAGATATTCTGAGGGAAGAAAGTTGTGGGTTCTCTCTTATTCTTGGATGGTGCAGTCCAGCAAGACCTGGACCACATGCTTCTGCAGATAGCGTGGCTTAGATGTGAGACACTTGGCAGCTGCACAGTATGAGAGCCTGGACTATTCAGATGCAATGCAGAGTAGAGCAGGTCAGCTAGGTCCTTATATAACAAGAAGTGACATTAAAAGGCCCACGTCAGTGTTGTTGTTTGTTTTAGCCTCCATGAGCTCTGCCCTCAGTGCCTGAAGCTTCTTATTTCCATCCTTCACCTCAAAGCTTGCATGTTTGTCAGAGAAAGCAAGATTTTGCAGTTTAAGAGGCCCCATGCTGAGGAGAGAATTTCTTTGATCCTTAGCTCCATCTTAAGGATTTGGTTAGGGAAAAAGAAATCATGCAGAGTATTAAGTGCAAAATGTGCTCTGCCAAGAAAGATCTCTGGGTTTTGGTTGGTTAGATTTTGGTTTTTGCTTTTGTTTGAAAAATTAGCACTCTGAAAGAAAAATATTTATGGCAAGTTAAAGCATTCAGTTTCATGAAAAGCATATACCTGGGCTGCTTTGAAGGTGCTGTGAAAATTTGCCTGTCTTTAGACGTGTGGCAAAGATAGGGTTGGGGCTCAAGAGCCTGTGAGTGGTCTGCTGGAGGTTTTGGGGACCACATGAAGTTGAGAACAATATGCAGACTGGTTGCTAGATTGGTCTCTGAGTTCCTGTTCTCACATGCACAGGTGGTACTACGTACTACACTTGAGTAGCAAGTTTCACCTGAATCCATGATGGTGATGATGCATCTCTTGAGGAGAATTCTTAGAATTTATGTTAGGATGAAAAACAAGGCTTTTTCTCGATAGAGTCCCAAGCTGGACCTGATTGGCATGGACTTGGAAAGTTCATGGATGGTGAAGTCCCAAGTGAATGCTCCTCTCCTGGCTAAGCACCTGAAGACAAAGGAGGTTTCGCTCTGCTTCAGGCAGGGGTTCTGCGTGCCCCTTCAGTTGCCACCAGCTCTCCCTTCCTCATAAAATGCATAAAGAATTTGTGGCTCCCTTTTCCTATGGAATGCGCTCCCCAGAGAGGTCCGCCTGGCGCCGTCATTATTTGCTTTTCGGCGCCAGGCAAAGACCTTTTTATTTAAAAGTTATTTTAACTGTTAATTTATTATTATTGTGTTTATAGATTTTAATATATAGCCAAGATGGTACCAGTTTTTTAATTATTGATTGTATTTTATGTATGTTGTGAGCCGCCCCGAGGCTTTGTTGCAATGGGGGTGGCATAGAAAGGTTTCAAATAAATAAATAAATAAATTCAAGGAGATATAAGAGCACTTTTACCAAAATTCACCAATCTCTTTATAAACAAGATAGGGGAAAGCCATTTTTTAAAAATGTGAATGTGGGCGTAAGTGACATTTGTCCATTCCTAGGCTTGATTTCCAGTGCTAGGAGGCTTAAAACATCCCCCTGGGGCTGACCTGTGGCACAGCAGGGAGCCAATCGAAATGCAAAGAAGTGACAAGGTCACAGTGATAGAAGGACATAATAAGAGTCGTCACCACATGGCATGATGGGGGTGCATGTGTGCACCTATCACAGGGGGGTGTATATACTGAGATTTGATGTGCAGTTATTGAACCTCAGTGGCTTCAAGCCTGTGTTTGTTTGTTTGTTTGACCGTATTTGAAGTGTCAGATCTTGGGAGCGGTTCTGCAGTGCTCCAAGAAGTGCATCTTCATGTCCTTCAGTGGCTCGATTTCTAGTTATGCTGACAAGGCACCATCATGGCATCACTGCAATGCATATACTCAGAGATGGTTTTACTAGAGTTTGAAGGAGCATGTCCTCAAAAATGTATTGGGGTTGGTACATGCCATGATAAACTTTAAATATTCTAAGTACCATCATTCATGTTCATTGGCTCAGCCCTGAATTTTCCAGAATGCACATATCCAAGGAACCAAACTTTCCCTAGCCCAAACCTGAGATTTTCAGTCCAGCACATCCACCCCATTGGAATAACCTGACTGCATGTGACTGCACAACTGCAGTTGCTAAACTGTTCTTTCTGCTTACTTGGTTCAACTGCCCTCCCTAGGCAATTTGTGGCCCCATGATCCTGTGCAGGGATCTATGTAACATTTCCTACAGTTAATGCAAAACTGAGATTTTTTTTCTCTAATACCTTCACCCCTTTGGAATGCCCTTATGGCAGGGAAGTGCAGAAATGCAGGACTCGGGTTCTTGTTTCTAACTACTCAAACTCCCTGCCCCTTCTCTAGCATTTCAAGGCTTGCCTAGAGCTCCCACATTTCTGAACTGGAACCTTAATCTGAGCCTTCTGCTCAAACAATTCTACCAAATTGGAATGCCTGCGCATGCAAGCCAGAGCAGGAGGGGATCTTTTTGAGGGATCCTTCTTGACCTATCATCTTCCATTCCCTATGTTGCCCAAGACCCATCCATGCCCAGGAATCCAAACTCCCCTGAACCTGAACCTAAGCCGAAATTTTCACTCCCGTACTACTACCCCACTGTGATACACCTCCATGAACGCAAGTGCAGAATTGCAGCCACAAGGGGCTTCTTTCTGATCACACAGCTTGCCTGGCTTTTCTCAGCAATTTCCAGGTTCATGGACTGACGTAGTGGTACAACATTGCATAACCTGAACCCTAACCTGAGATATTTTTTCTGCAAAATGCCCACCCTTTCGGATGTGTTTCTGTGAAAGGAAGGGCTGACATGCATACTTAAGATTCTTCTTTTGACCACTCAAACTTGTCTTCCCTGTCTGCACAATTTCCAGGCCCCAAGGCATGCCCCAGAATCCATTATTCCCCAACCCTAACCTGAAGCTGAGCTTTCTCCTGCAGTGAAATGCAAATTTCAACTGGTTGGTTTTGAGTGGGCAAATTGTGCTGCCTATGCAGCCATTTTCCAGCTCCATTCAACCACCCATCAGCCCAAGATATCCTAAACCAAACCTTCCCCCTGACCTGAACCTGGAATTTTTACTCCAATCTTTCCACCTCCTGTGAGGGGATTTCAATGCAATCAAATCGGAATAAGTGGAAGTTCCAAGGAGTTTGTTTCAACTGCACAACTTGCCTCCACTATCTGCCATATTTCAGGACCCTACCAATACTCTGGAAAGCAAGGTTTTCAAACCATAAACCTAACTTCAGTTTTTCACTCCTATATTTCTACCATATTGAATTGCCTGTACATGAGCCAAAGTGCATAACTAGATCTATGAACTGGTGCTTTTTGACTGCTGACTTTACATTCCCTGTCTGGCCAATTTCCAGGCCCATACACATGCCCAAGAATGCAGGATTTCCTGACAGTAAACTGAGAAATAAACTACAATGCTTCCATCCCTTTGGAATGTACTGCAATGCATGTGAGTACACAAATGGAGTCATAAAGCCATTTTCTTTGACCATTCAGCTTGCCTGTCCTTTCCCTCCAATCACCAAGCCAATGACTGTATCCAAGAAACCAGCATTTCCTAAACCACACCCTAATCTGAAATTTTCTCTCCAATAGCTCCACCTCTTTGGAATGCATTCATAGGCATTGCAGGGTAAAAAAAATCAGCTACTGGGCACTTCTTTCTGACTGCCCAACTTGCCTGCCCATTCTCCATGATTTCCAAGCACCTGCAGTTCTATATTTTCTAACCCTAACCTCTGATTTCGACCCCACTGCCTTGGAATGCATGTTATATGCACGAGAGTGCATCACTGCCTCTTTCAAGCAGTTCTGTTTGGCAACTGACCTTGCATTCTCTATCTGGCCATTTTGCAGTCTGTAACTCATGCCCAGGCATCCCAGGTTTCCTAACTCAAAGTTGAGCTTCTTTTCTCAAATCTGTCCATCCCTTTGGAACACACTTATTTGAAGGCAAACATGGAAATGCGGTTCTCAACTTGCATTCCCTTACTGTCCAATTTCCAGCCCCAGGCTTATTTCCAGGGATCCATCGTTTCCTAAACCTAACCTGAACTTTCAGTTTAACTCCACTTATTATATTCCATTGGATTGCATGTACATTTACACAAGGGCAAAAGAATATAATTCAGGTGGTTCTTTTTGATCACTCAACTTGTTTCTCCTATTTTGACAATTTCAAGGACCCTGGACATGCATTTCCTAACCCATATGTAAACCTCATATTTTTTTTCTCCAGCATGTCCACACCTATGGAATCCACCTAGCACTGCAAGGTAAAGAGATGCAGCTCTCGGGTTCTGTTTTTGACCACTGAACTCTAGTGCCCCTTCTCCACAATTTCCAGGCCCCTAGGCATGCCCTGGGATCCTAAAGTTCCTAATCCCAACTGAGTTTTCCCTGCTAATAATTCTACTCATTTGGAATGCATGTACATGCACACAAGTCCAGAAGGGGATCTTTCAATGGGTTCTATTTATTTGTATATTTTAAATTTTTATAATGTATCAAATCATTACAGAATCTCAAGACAGTTTACCACTCAACTTGCCTTCCTTAATAGCCATTTCTCTAAAGAACACCTTGTTTCTTTTAACGTAATCGTTGGCTGGCTTATTTGTTTCTTTGGGTACCCTTTGGAGGTGATTCATATGATAGCTGCTAGCACTTCCTCTTGGGTCCATTGATAAAGGCCCATTGACTTCTCAATACTGTAGACATTCCCCAGTAATTCTTTCATTACAATCATGATAGCACACCTCATGGAGAGATGCGGTGAGCTTGTATGACGGCCTCTTCCATCTCCCTTTCCAAAGTTTTCATTTTTGTCTCAAAGAGGAAGTCTAAAAGTTAGGCTAAAATTTAGTGAACTCTGGCTCTCTTCTTAAGGCCCGCTCCACTGTTGTCCACTTTGCTACCGCCTTTCCTTTCCACAGCACACCTTCAGTTTTGCCATATGGTTTCTTTGTACCTCGTGGCAAAGAATGGCCCCCCGTGGTAGGCCACTTTTTTCCAAGACAGGTCTTCTGACAAGACTGCACATTACTTTTGTTTGACATTAAACAACCTAGGAAGGTCTTCTCCAATTTATGCTGGCAGCATAATGGAACTTGTCTGTTTTGGCAGCTCGTATACCCAGCTTTAGTTCTAAGTGATTTAATACAGCAAAAGTTATAAAACCCAGAAAATTGTGGTTTACAATGGAAAATGTGACAGGCCATCAAGTATAATGACACTTACAGGCATGCTCTAATGAAAGGAGGCTATACACAGGCAAGGGAACCCCTACAAGATGTTACGTTAACAGCCTCTAAATTTTCATAGCGGTGGCTGCAGATAGTACTATGACTCTCAATAAAGTCTGTGGTGCTTTGCTTATTAAAGCCTCAGGGAACTCAAGCTTAATGGACACAAGTTAAAGTTTCTTTGACTTGGGAGTGCTGCTTCTCACATTATGTTTGAAAAGCAGGGTGCAGTCAGAAGCTGGTCAGAAGTATAAAGATCTATGGAAAGTATAATGGAGAATACATGTGTTGCTTGGGACCAGCCCTGAGGTAGAACCCTTCATGTAACTGGATATTTCCCACACACACACACACACACATGCACGCGTGCACGCACTCACAAATATACGCACACCTACATCTGATGTGAACCCAGCCGGATTTTGCAAAAAAAATGGCCAGAGGCACTAGATAGCAAGTTGCCTCGTACATGGCCTGCTTAGGGTGGCCGCATGGCCAATCATCCTACTTTAGACATCTCCTCCTTCTGTTTAGAAAGATGTCGGAGGACAGTCCTCTGCTTGGTGCCCTCCTTCTGAAGAGCTGAGGAATGAGGAGGGAGAACTGGCCCTTGAGGTGTCCATCAGCAGTAACTCTCTTCAGCAGTGCAGTGAAATGTTGTGCATTTGTATGCAAACTACAGTCACATGTTTAGTTCTTTGCCAGGGAGCCTATTCTTATTTATTTATTTATCGATTTATATCCTGCCTTTTTCCTACAAAGGGCTCAAGGCAGCTTACATCTCCTCCTCCATCTTATCCCCACAACAGTAACCCTGTGAGGTAGGTTGGGCTGAGAGTCTGTGACTGGCCCAAAGTCACCCAGTTGGCTCCATGGCCGAGCGGGGACTAGAACCCAGATCCTCTGAGTCCCAGTCCCATGTTCTTAACCACTACACCACACTGGCTCTCTTGTGCAATGTTGTGTCCTTGCTTCAGTCATCGGATGACGTGTGCACAACAGGCCTGCCTGCAGATTGTGATCCAGCTTGTACAGAAGGATGAGCAGGGCTATATCTTTGTTTCTATAGCCTTGCCCCATTTTTCCCTTTCAAATGGAGTGCCAATGCTATCCTAGAAATTACGGTATTCCTCCAGAAGGAAAGTTTGGTGCTGCATTTTAAGTACTGCACATTTCATTTGTACTGTATTGCTACAAGCTGCAAAGCCCATGAAATGTCACCTCTTGGCTACAGATTTATTTTGATTGCTAGTACCTAATCAATAGATCCACACGCTTGCTCAGTTGTCTCTGCATGTCCAAACTCCCTTTTATTTATATCATCTCTTTGCTAGGGTAAGTTGCTTAAATAAGAGCAAATGTTGACTTGGATTAACTTGTATGCTGAAGCCTTTTTAAGTCCTTCTTTTATTGATATGTAGACCTAAGACAAACAAGGGGGAGTTGAAACAAATAGCCCAGTGCATATGCTGTTTTAGAAGAACACTGACACCGGATTTAACTTCTCCCTATCTGATTTATTTTCTAGTGGAATGGAGCTGTTCAGAAGACTTTTCTCCTTTGGCTGGGGAAATCATCATGGATAACCTTCAGACTTTGAAGTGCACTATCACTGGCCTCACAATGGTAAATGGCAAGTCATTCATTTAGATGGCTGCTCCCCAGACACTAGCACAGCCCTGGACTTTGGAGTTCAGCTGCATGAGAAGGGCCAGGCACCCTTCCTTTGGCAGGAAGGCCTGCCTGTAATTATGCGCACTATGACTGGGCTCTCACATCTGAGCATCACGCAGGAATATGCAGGCAGCAGCATAGCTTGGTTTGCCATGTGAGTGGGGAGGATCAGAATAGGGTGGAATGACAGCCGCTGCTCCATGGCTCAGGGCTAATCTTAGCCCAGATCAAAGGCTTTGAGGAGAGCCAATCCTCAGTCCATGCCTGATGGCTAAAATAACAATTCTATCTCAACTGCTTCAATAGGGGGAAAAAAGTCCTTGGCTGCAGTAACTTAAAAGGGGAGAGGGGTGTTTTTATAAAGATTGAAAGTGGTTGGATAATGGACAGTAATCTCCCCATGGACAATCTTGTGGGTTTTTAGGGAAGCCCACTTTGTACACTTTGCGTTTCTCCTTCTGATGGCCCTTTGGAAGCGGCTGAATGTAAATGCTGTCAATAGTGGCACATAGTAAATCTTTTCTTTTAAAAAATCATCAATGTTTATAGCAGGAATAAATTCAAGGAAAAAATTCTCATGCACACTCTCCAGTTTCAGACTCACTCGCACAATTTTAATATTGTCCTGATATGTATTACTGCAATTCCCCCAATTATGAATGCACACCATTTTAAATAGATTTATTCAAAAGTACATCCCAGTGCATTGGGATCAAGGTATGAATATTATTGATTTTAAAATTATTTTCAAGCCTTAGTTACTTGGGGTTTTCAAGTCCCTCTAAATTCAATTTCAAGCTCAATGTTTAACATTTCTAAGTTCGTGAGACTGAGTTTTCAGTGCATGCAAAAGTTAGTCTCACTTGTTACCAATCAATGAACTGAGTTTCCCCCTCTTTTATCTCCTGCCCAGAAGATACCAGTATTTGGGGAAGATTTGTAGCCCAATAGAATAGCATTGACTTTGCAGCTTTGGAATTCCACATTCCATCCTTTACCTCTCCAATTAAAGGCAACGGGGCTGTGGAAACAAAGCTCCCTGCTTCCAAACTGTTTATTGCCCATCAGAGGTGACTGTGCTAGGCAGAAATACAGGTGGAATTCTCAGCAACTGGGTCCAGACGAGTCTTGGTGGGTACTAACGTTTTCTTCCAAGAAGAGGCAAGCATTCAAAATCCCTGTATTCTGTGGGGAGCTCTGATTAAAATCGGAGCCTGAAGAAAAGTCAAAGCCGCTCTCCCATCCTCCCCAGCTTTCAAGGCACCCTCTCCACCAGCCACCTGAGCCCACCAAACAGCCTCTTCCCTCCGCTTTCCCCTGTACCACCATTGCCCCAACTTCAGGTGGGGAGGAGGTAGGGATTGCGGAGGGCTGACAGAGAGGGTGTCTGAGCCAGGGTTAAGGAAAGCTGGCAAGAATGGTAGTAGGGGTGGGGGGATGAATTCCAAAGATCAGTATGGCTTGGAAGATGTGCCATAGGACTTCTGTTCTGTCGAGTAACCTAGCTCATTTCCACACCAATCCAATATGTATAGGTTCCTTAGTGAGTTTGCCCCTAACTAGTGCTGGGTCAGATAACTATGACAATTACTACACCCACCTGAAAGCAAGTCCCGTTGACCCAAGTGTGGGACTCATGTACAGATGGCCATGTAGTTCCAGACAAGGGCTTTCCTAGACTCCTTTCTGACAATGTGTTTACTATGCAGCTGTCCCGCCTCATTCACAGACATCATTTTTCAGTAGTGATTCTGCCATGTTTTCCCACCACTAGCAAAAAGGTCTCACGGCTTCTCACTGATGGCTAAGTTGAACTGCTTCTCAAAGGTTGAAAAGACATGCAGTACAATATTATAAAAGATAACCTGAAACCAATTTAAAAGAGAGAACAGATAATCTCACTATAATTAAAGAAAACCTGTGGTCGAAACATGTGCATAATGTACTAGTTATTATACATTTTATATAAATATTTTTAATGTTGTTGCTAGTAATTCATGCCTTCTCTTTCTTCGATTTGTTTGGGAGAATTGTGTTTCTGAATTGCTCCAGAAATGACACAGGGGACAGTGGAGATGATGCAAATGTTGTGAAGGGCAATGAAGGTCAAATAGGGGAAAAAAGTGTTCCCTCACATTTTGGTCCATTTTTACACTTATTAACTTTTTATTTAAGTTATGTGTTTATTTGTAATATTACTATAATACTGAATATCCCTAAGTGGTTTACAAATACAGACTGAAATCACATTCACAATGTTACTATTCAAATCATATTTAAAATACAATTACAATTAAGGTATAGTGCAGTAAAATGCAGTGGCATGGTTCACAAGCCATGGAAAGCCTGGGAGAACAAGTTGTCGTGAGACGCTAGTGGCGGAACGGGTAGAAAAGCTATTAATTAATTAATTAATTAATGAAACAAATGCATTTTCAGGAGGGATGTGAAAGATGCCACATTCTCTGGCTCCCAATCTGCACAAGGAAGTTTTCTCCACAGGGTGGGTCCAACAAAATTGGCCATCATATCATCACAGTGTCTGCCAGTGAAATCATGAAATTAGCAGCTGGGTGATCTGCCTCAAACATGCTGTCCAAAAGAGTGGACTATTGCCACAGCCTTTATATAGACAGTATCAAGGAAATAGAATCATGTCATTTCTTTGTCCTGATCAGTTACCTGACTTTGGAACATTCACTGAGGTTGCATTCATGAACTTGGGATTTTTTTTTTTTTTTTTTTTTTTTCTTCACTGCAGGGCAAAAACTATTATGTCCGAGTTTATGCTTATAATATGAAAGGCTGGGGACAGCCGCAGATTTCCACACCTTCCTGTGCTTCTCCTTCAAGTACGTTAAGCACTTTCATCTGTCAATACTGACTGCAAATATTATTTGACCTTCATGTTCTCTCTCCCTCTTTTTCAAAGCGAGTTTTTAGAAGTTAGTTAGACTGAAGTACGATTGTTTGATAATAGGTTTAATGATAAAACTCAAGCAATGCTTTATTTAAAACGTAAATGCACTGTTAGAAGATGTGTTATTGCTTTGGCAAGTTCTGTTAGCAGTCTGTTTAGTCCTATGACTGACTAGTTCTAAGTAACTCCTTTCTTCAAGCACTTCTGCATGATATTATGCATTTGTTTACATTTTATATGGCACCATCTATATACATGTTACTTTATACACTGCCATAGATGGAGCAAAAATTAGAGATCCTTGCCTACAAAAACCCAAATTTTAATACTAGAAGAGACTACAGAGAGAAGAAAGGTTAAGGAGGAAAGCAAGGGGCAAAGGTAAGGTAATGAATAAGTACATGAAAGCTTAATGACCTTCATGTGCACTTCATGTACATGGAATGTCCTTAGGCTTATATCAGCTGGCTGTAAGAAATGAGAAGTTAAAAGAAAGGCTTCACAAAAAAGATGGATGTGGGGAAAAGTTGGTTTGGATTCTTGTTTCTTGGGTTCACAAGCTGGGCTGTGAAAAGAGATTTTTGTTCACACATGCGACCCTTTCATTCCTCCTTTTGCACATGTCCCAATTAAACCAGATCATGTTCAGTTAATCATAGTTTTCTGTAGTTTCTGAAGCAGGAAACCACTATATACAGCTTTGGAACAAGCCAGGATCTTAAACCAACTTCAAACCATTTAATATTCTGCCTTGTTCTGAAACTGGCAACCTGGGTTTTCCAGTTTGGATGAAACAAGAAAATATGGTTGCTTAGAGATTGCTGGTTTGTATGAAGGGAAGAACAAAGAACCTGATTGCATGGGCAAAAGGACCACCATCTGAATCAGTTCAATAGAAGAAGAAGATTAGATAAAGAAGTTTAAATCTGATCCTATGATGTTTAGAGAACTAGTTGCATAAAAAGGTAAATTTGACACATTTGTAATCCATTTATTAAACATTATTTCAGCCACTGCTTTTCAACAAAAATATTGTCAAAATATTAGAAAAAATGTTTTGGGAGGCTCTTATTCTTGTGTGCACAGTTTTTCTTTTTAATCCTGGCACAGTAGTGTCATACTGTTAATCATATTTTGCGTAACACGATTTACTGCCAAAATTGACTGTGCTTTTGCTGGCTTCCTCTGCACAGATAATTGTGGCCATGTGCTCACTTTATTATATTATTACCTGCATTAATTAGGATATTAGACAATTTCATAAACTTGAGGTGCTAACAAGATTGAAGTGAAGGAGCTGTCTCATCACCTAATTGCTGAGAAATGCTTTTCAGAAATAGCCTCAAACTCCTTCTGTTCACAAGTTATGAGTGCAGTTACCCTCTGTTTGAGAAGGGTGCTGCAACTCAGCCCTAGAACCCTGCTCTGCTCTGGGTTTTGCTGGAGCATAATCCTCAAGTAGCTTTCTGTTCCATTACTTCAAAGGGTCACTATCTTCTTGGTCAGTGTGTATTCTGCCTATCCAGCTGAGCACTGAAGACTGAACAAGATAAACGCTGCTTAATTTAACAGGTGGGACGGAAAAAAAGCAAATATGCAAGCGCTATTGAAAGTCTACCTTGGATATAGACTGTTTGTCAAGCCAGAATACCCAAGCTGAGCATGTCTTGCCCTGTTCATTTTGGTGCCTCACTCTGCTTGTTGCTTGGCAAGGAGCTTCAGCCTGGTCACCTGCTGGACTCTCTATTTAGTAAGCCTCTTGGGAAATCCAGGCTGGGTGCCTCTGCAGTGCAGCCGTGGTTCGTGTAATCCTCTAGACTGGTCTCCATTTAGTTGGCTCTCTAATCCATATCTGTCCTCACCAGAGCCCCATTTATATTACCGGGCTCACCTAAGTCATCCTCATCTGTTTCCTAGTCCTAGAAAGCTCACCCCATGAATATTTGGGAACCTGGAGTTCTAGTCTTTGCCACTTTGCCTGTGGCCATTGGTTGGACTCGATGGCCTTCTTGGCCCCTTCCAACTCTGCTATTCTAGGACTCTATAAGCCAGCAATGTACATAGGCCTTTACAGTCTCACATGAAACACCCACGTCCAGACACACACCAGCAAGGACAACACTGAATCTTGTCAAAATTGGCAGATTATTGAGACTTCTTAAAAGCCCAGCAGCTGCATTAAAGCACAAGCTTTCATGGACTAGAGTCACTTCACTGGATGGAGAAAGTGTTATTCTGAGTTGGCAGGGATATAGACATATGAGTGGAGAGACAGAGAAAAGAAAATAGTGAGAGCAGAGGGGAATGACATCCCCCCCACCCCCAAACTCTGACAACTGCATTGAAACTTACATGGAAGTAAATCTCATTAAAGAAAATAGGAGATATTTCTTAGTAGAAGTATATAGGATTGCCACTGGTTAAAACCTGGAATGTTAACTTACAGTAATTAATATATTGGTTAACCTAACTTAAATTGAGCTAATAGTATACATAAATTCAGTCTGATCAACTGTCTTTAACTTAATATCCATAGACAAATGTAAAATTTATGAAGTCAGTAAGAAAAACTTGCTCCAGTTGAAAGGATCTCAGTCTGTTTGATTTATAAATTATTTCTTGTAAGACTCATATTTAAATTTTTCTATTGACTTGCAAGGTTTTATTTGATCTCAGTTGTATGTTTATATATGGATATTATATTAAACAGAGATGATTACTATACCATTACTTCAGGCTCTTTGCACTTAAACCTGAAAATACTTGTGTTTGAGGGGAAAGTGGATGGATTCTGATCTCAGATTCAGCCATTTAATTTGGGGGAATCGATCTTCTCTAAAGCAGAGCTGATTTTGGCTTGACATCCCAATCTAAATTTAGAGCCCTTTACACTCTATAAAATGAACTGCAATGATGGCCTGAGGAATGTTAGTCAAATAAAGCATCCAGGATCCACGCCTGAATGCGTTTCTGATTTCAAGGCCCATCAGAGAACCAGCCAAAGCCAAAATCTGTCAATCAAGCAACCTGACCGACTGATGCTGTAGCTGTATCAAGTTGTCAATTTGTTATGACAGATCAGTGAAGTTTTAGTGGATCGTTTGCTAAAAATATGGGAAAGATGAGCAGTGGAACTGAAATATCAGGGGGCACTGGCATACATACAGCACTGTTTGCATTGAACCTGCCCCCCACCCCCACCCCCATCACCTCCACTGGGTGCAGCCTACACTCTCTGGGGACAATGAGATAGCAGGTTATTCTCTTCCTGAAGGCTCTAAAGTAACCATACAGTGTTATCTGGGAAACTTCAAAATGTTGGGTTCAAATCAGGCAAATCACACGAGCCTAAGCATGTTTACTCCAAACTAAGCCCTAAAAGGACAATTGAGGCTTATGCCCTACAAATCAATGTGTTTTGAAATGCTGGTTATGGGTTTACTCAGTGGGACTTACTTCTGAGTGGACAAGTATAAAGTTGTTTTTAATCATGTGGTACTTTGTGAGCCTGTGTGTTTTGGATAACCAGAAACCAAATAACTTTTGAGGGTCTGGACTAGTGTTGCTCTATTATACAAGAAATCCTGCTGAGCCACAGGCAAATGGATTCATAAAGAAAGTGGTTTTATTTATAATTTATTAGAATAGCAAATTTCAGGACTATATTTGCCCTCTTTGTATTATTTTCCATTCTTTAATCTTCTTCTCTTGCCACAATGGCTGTCATCTTGCTTTTCTGCATTCCTAATTTTAATAAAAAGGAAATATAGATGGTTCAGAAATATACGTTTAGTAGGTACTGAGCCGGAGTCTTTAGCCAGAGATACTGGTTAACTCTAGCTATGAAAGAGTTGTAACAGAATCTAGAGGGCTTGCCATGGGTCACAGAGACTTATATCCTAGGCTACACAGTGGCTGGGTTCATACCTCAAGGCAAGCAATCCTGCATCGTTTCCATAGTACATAGATTGCAGTGTGAATGTGCCTGACAGATGACTACCTACACTGTGGTTTGTACACTACACCACCCTCCTTGTTCATCTTTCTGCTGTTGGCATGTATCCCACCAGCCACCAAGCCTGAAATTCATTTCCATGCCAGGTGGCTAGAGCAGCTCCTGCAGCAGCTGCCACTCTTTCCAGGGGACTCTATGGTAGCTGCACACCAGGACCATGGAACCACAATCCTGTGTTCAAATGACCAGAGAAACCATGGTGAAGAATGCTGTCGCTTGTCATGTTGTGTGAACCCACCCCATATGTGTGTAAATTCCTCCTTCTTTGAGGAGGCATCTCTTCATGTGAAGCATTCCAAAGCCACCAAAACATTCCAAATATTGGAAGATTTGTGGGAGGAAGGCGACCTCTGGAATGTGGGATGGATTTTGGAAAGGAAGCTGAAAAGACCATGAACATCTTGCCCCCATACCACCCCATCCTCAGAAGTCCAGGTCTACATGATACTGTAGAACATGGGTCCTCAAACTAAGGCCCGCGGGCCGGATCCGGCCTGCCATGCCCATTTAACTGGCCCACCCCAGAGGTTTTGCACTCAGTGTGCACACGTGCAGGTGTGTGCGGGCTCGCAGCTTGCTCGCAAAGAGGTTGTTTTGAACGCGCTCGGAGAAAACGATCTCCTCGCGAACAAGTTGGCACCTTGCCCCACCTGCCCCCCCGCCCCCACCTTGCCTCTTGTGTGCGCATGCCCCGCCCCCCCCCCCCAGCCTGTGCCCCCCCCCCACTGGCACCGCCTTGGCGGCCCAGGCGGACCACTGGCACCTGTCAACTGGCCCCCCTGTTGAAAAAGTTTGAGGAACCCTGCTCTAGAACATGTCTGACTGGCTGTCATCATCTCCACCTATAATGCACACTAATTAAAATCATAATATAGGAATACATTCTATAGTTCATTTAAAAGACAGTCTCAAAGTATTTTTGTTTAAAATCCTAAGTTCATTTTAATACAAGTCCACATCTTTGAAAAGATTATTTAAAATGTGGAGGCACTATCATATCTTCCCATTACAGTGAGCTTTCTTCTAATTCAGTGGGTTGGTCTACATGTTACTTTTATCATTCAAGGAAGCTTAAATGGCTTTTCCATGCAACTTTTCCAAGCCACCAACAGAAATTGTAATCCAGCTGATCTCATGCTATTTGCACCTGGTGGGGAACATTTTCACACCAGCACCAAGTTACTGCCAAATGGATGATAAAGAAAAATTACCTGGTGCTTAATGCGACATGTTGATTACCGTTGTGGAAAGGCCGTTGTGCAGAAGCCATTTTTAGCTTCCTCTGTGGGATAAAGGTAACTCATAGATGAGCCATATCAGCAGGAATAGGCTGATGCACTGAAAACAGCACTCCTTTATTTATTTCTTAGATTCCTATACCATGTTTTTCCTTTATTTGTAGGAAATTCAATTTAGCTAGAACTGAGATCTCTGAGTCCTAAGCCATGACTCTTAACCACTATGTGTCACTGGCTCTGCTTCATTACTTAGAACCTGTTCTTTATTTTTCAAATGACCGGAAGTGTGTCTTTCAGTACAATCCTACACATGTTCGCTCAAAGGTCCCCTTGAGTTCAGTGGGACTTACTCCCAGATATGGGTGTCCACAAGGTAAGCCTATGTTTCCTAAGGGCTTATAACTATTTCTCATTACCTCATTGAAGGTCTAAGCACATACTTTGGATCATATTCCAGTGTTTTCTATTTTCAGCCAGTATTTTCGTCCATCCATGATTCAGAAAGAGTTGTCTTTTCCTTCTGAACCTCTCAGTTTTGCCTTAGCATTCCAATGTTTCTAATTACATACTATTTCATCCAGGTACCATTCTAGACAACGTCATGTCTTATGTAACTCAGGATGGGTGCTATAAGGAAAAGCTGAATAGTTCTGGTATCCTCCCTCGAGACCCTTGGTAGCAAATGGAAGAGGGCTAAGGCAAGGACTGATTTATTTTCCTGGAATGTCAAGCCCTTCCAATGGAACATTGGCTCGTGAGCTTGCTGTGTAAACTAACCCGCATGCTTGCTTGCAGAGGGCCAGCCAGTTGGTAGCTCTGAATGCATTCATGTACTTTGTGCCAGCTAAGCAGAGCCAATCCGCCTGGCTTTCCAATGAGTCTGTCAATAGGCAAACATGCTGGCAGCACGCTTCTGTTTACAGAGCTGTGGTGGGTTATTAACTTTATTCTTTTAAAGCAAAAGGAGTGCGAAAAATAGCAGAGGAACTTACTGCAGCACTGAGGTCAAGATGAGTACCATAAATCTGACCATTTTTTTTTCCCTCCTCCTTTCTCCATGCTGACTGAAAATTGGATGGGGAGGGCACAGAGAAAGCTTTGAAGGGGTGTAGTTAAAATTATTTATTCTTGTTATTCATTTAAAAGATTTCTAACTCACATTTTTAGGTGATCCCTTACCAAGTGGTGGATCGGAACATTTTAAAGCTGAAACACCACATAGCCACGATAAACAAGGACAAAAAAGTAAAGCAAATTATCACTTAAATGTAATAATTCAAGTATTCTCTCACCTTCTAGTCAGCCTGAATGGTGAATTTGATTGGCTTGGCTCACCTGGGAATTGGCATTCTGGGACGTTTAACCAGAACATGATTTGTTGCCCAGAACAGCTACAAGAACTTGGTTCTGTGGGAGTTGGAGGCTTAGGCGCATTTGGTGTTAGAGTGAGAGAAGGTGCAGGGGTGACCCCCCCCCACCCCCCAGCACCACCTGCTCTGGCTTGTAGCTTGACAACCATTTTCACTTTGGAGGGAAAAGGAAGGATGGAAGGAAGGACGGAAGGAAGGAAAGACGGAAGAAATGTCCTATTAGGATACATTGCATCTCTGCCTGCCTCCCATGCTGACGTCTCCCTTTCTAAGGTCAAGTTGTTTTATTCTAGTCCAGCTGGTTTCTAAGTATTAAGGGGTTGATTAAAGATTTGAGAGACATCTCTGATATTTTCAAATAAGTTTGGATTTCTATGAATCTGATCTGAGGATTTTGCAGCGGACTAGCTCTTTCCAAGTTGCACTGATTCAGTGGACTTGCAGACCATTTGTTTTCACATACGAACACAGTTCTCACACACCAAAATCCTATTCCATCAACAGGCAGATAGTGGAATAAAAGGCACTTGACAATCTGCAAAACACAGATGGAACATATTTAACAATATCTGTATATCCCTAAATAACCATATACTATTGGAAGGATTTCAGCTCTTAAATAATATTCTTAAGTTTCTTCAACACATCCAACATCTTTCTCTTCTCTTCTCTTCTCTTCTCTTCTCTTCTCTTCTCTTCTCTTCTCAACAAGAGGCCATTATAGGCTTTTCTGTTCTCTTTTGGCTTGTACAGTGTCTCTTATCCTAGATATTTCCCTGCATCACTGCCCTTATCCTAACATTGACATCATCCCATGGCTTGTCAGAAAGGCAGTCCCCTGCTCAAGAATGATTTTCTCCATCTTGGAAACACTGGCTATAGAGAATAGCAATGGAGTCTGAGGGAGTGTCTTTGGCAGGAGAAGGGGAAATGTGTACGCTTCATCAGGTTAAACGTTCAAGAAGAACCTGAATTACTCACCTCATTTTTCACACTGTTAAGAGCCACGTTTTGCATCAGCCAACAGGATATCGCTTTTGCATTACTTGAATTTTGAACTGCACAAAGATTCCTTTGGAGTTGTGTACTTTTCTGGAGCTAGACATTAAGTTGCACATTTGGAAAAGGTCTCAATAATGTGAGGGAAGATATGATTTCTGATAAATCTGGTGACTGAGCAGCAACAAGACTTGGGCACCAGATCTACCACAGCAAGTAGAGGTGGCCTCTGATAACTTTGCATGACACATCCACTCCCCGTTTTTCTCAGTGTCTGTACAATATTTTTCCACCTGCAGCTGAGACCCTTGGTTCCTTACCCGGCTTTCTTCACCCCTCTCATGTATCTACCTAGTTCCCAGCCTTCCCCTACATTATGCTCTCCAGGTGGCACACAAGAAGCTCAGGCACCTTCTCAACAGAGTTCTGCAACACCTGAGAAAACACTATCATGGAAGGTACTGCATTACTCACTACCACAGCTTTCAAGCCTACACTAAGAGGTAGAGGGAAAGGTCCCACCCAACTAAACCTTTCAGGCTGTTGTGAAGCTATGCACACACGCACATGCCATAACCCCTGCTAGCTCTTAACCAATTACACCGCCATTCCAGTTCACAGCCTCAGACACTGCTTTTCCCTCAACAAGAATCAGGAGGCCAGATAATGTAGGGATGACCATGTGTCCTCCTTTTCAGAACAGTTCGGTGGTCTATTTGAAGGACTGTCAGAGGGATTTACACAAATTTGCTTTAGCAGATGTGTGCAAATCTCCCCAGCACACCTTTCAAGCTCACAATAAAAGCTGCAATGGGTAACAAGCCCCACCAGCATGGAAGTCACCAGCCTCCCCTGCTGCTCTGATGTTGAAATCAGCTTCGATGTTTCGCTGGAACACAGAAAAGAAAATGCAGCTCACCACTGTATTCCTGGCCTGGGACTGACTGGTTCTGCCCCTCTCTGATTCCTGTCCCTATAACACGGCCAGTGGGCCATGGGCTCCTCACCTCCAGTATTTATATAGTGCTTTCTGCAATTCTCCATGAATATGATCTCAGTAATAAGAAGCCTTTAAGACAGCCAGGCTTTATCATCTCCACTTACAGATGAGGGGTTCAGGCAGAGAGAGAGTGGCGCACCTAAGGCTAAGAGTTCACGGCTAAGCAGAAAACAGAAGCAGGGACTGCTGTGTTCTTAGCTCTTTGCCACTATGCTGCAGGATAAACAAAGGGACGTACAACATACCCTAATGCTTATACACAGAGTGAGTTTTCGAAACCTATAAAAGTAAAGTAACAGCAGTAGCAGCCATTTGCGAGGGAAGTGGATGTTCGTGGGGGCCCAGTCAAGGACAAACGTAAAACAGACCAATTTTCTCTTCAGGCAAGAGCCTTTGTGTGACTGTGTCTTTCCTCTGCGGCATTTTTATTCTGCTGATTTCATTTGTGTACCCCATGTGCTTGTTTTGTTCATTTTTGTTGACTGCTCAGCTGCAAGAGCCAGTTTGGCCTAGTGGTTAAAGAGCTGGACTAGGACTCAGGAGACCTCGGTTCTAATTCCCACATGGCCATAAAGCAAACTGGGTGACTTCTGGCCAGCCACTGACTCCAAGTATAACCTACCCCACAGGATTGTTGTTGTGAGGATAAAATGAAAAGCAGGTGAACCTTGGAAGCTACTTTGGGTTCCTTGCAAGAGCAAGAAAGGCAGAGTATAAATGTAATGTAACAGAACTTAATCTGATGATGATGATGATGTTTATATAGACAGAATAGGGTTTATTCACACACACACACACACGAGAGAGAGAGAGAGAGAGAGAGAGAGAGAGAGAGAGAGAGAGAGAGAGAGAGAGCAAAGAAACCCTGGGTAAGTGTGCCTCTCCTTTCCTGTGCAGCATTTTCATGCTGTTTATTTTCATTTCCATTCTGTTTATTTCTTTTGTTCACCAGACTGGAAAGACTCTGATGGCAGAGAGCCTCGGCACAGGGGACAGATTGAAGCACTGGAGCGGTTGCTGCAGCAGGTTAGATCGTCTCGCCCAAGCTACAGCTGCCGAGGTAAGGATAAAGCATCTATGCGGTAGGGCCCTGGGTGAAGCCACCGTGGCGCCTGTAATTTTAGCAGCTTTCTATCAGGGCCATACCTTCTTGTTCATCAGAAAGGAAAGATATTAATATTGGCCCATCTGGAATCACTTTAGCAGACTATCTCACTCCTGCCTCTCCAAATTGGCAACGTGGCAAGTATTTGAACACAAGCTTTTGCGGAAGCCCTTCTCTCTGTCTCTCCCCCTCTCTCCTGCCCAATAAGCAAAGGAGGGAAAAATAACATGTTTAAGTTCTTCTTTGCTGATATTGATAATAGATTAAGCTGAAGCTGGTGCCATGTTTCTGTAGACACTGGCAACAGAGGCTATCTGTGGTTCCATATTGTGCCTCTATAGCATAAGAGAAAATAAGAAGATCGCTTTGGGGGTGAACAAAGTGCTTTTCCTCACTCCTACATGCCCACAGCCATCCCCTAAGCCTAGAGCATTCAGTTGTATCCCACATGAACAGGGGAGTTGGAGGAGCTCTCAGTGGATTCTAATGGGTTTTGGTTTTTATGACTCTGACCTAAAGATTCCTCAGCTGACTACCTTTTTCCAAGCTGTGCTGAGTCCATTGACTTGTGGATTGTTTTTTAATGGATTTGTACATATTCTCAGTTGTATTAATATCTATTATGAGCACAAGTGGAATGACATATTTTTATTACCATCATCATCACCATTATTTATATATTTGTTTATATCCCACTTATTCCCAGTGATTGGGAGTCAGCTGATGATTGAGGCATTGTTGCAGATCACTTAAAAATTCTGATTCTGTCATTCAGTGGACAACAGAAGACACCCGACAGTCCACCAAACACAAATAGAGCTGGTTCAATAAAAGTCTTACATCCCTATTCATGGGTATAAAATCCATGTGTGTACATGGCATCAAAGGTTTCTGCTTGTTAGTATGCCCAGGAGGTCACAGACTGCATATTTGTGCTAGATGGAAAGTTGGAGCCAAGGACTGGCAGTGGCTTTCTCAATATGTCCTTGATGGTACTTGTCTGGCAATGGATGAATATCTAGTATAATGCATTTCAGCCTTTGAATTAAATTAGCACAACCTGGCTGCTGTGGAAGATAATACACATATGTGGCCTACTTTTCCCATCAGGCTGGCCAGGTTGACTAGCACAATATTCAAGGCCTGAACATCTCCTACTTCTACACTGAAAACAAGTGGAAGGTGCTATATATTTTCTGTGAGGCTGTTCCAACCAGTAATGAAAAAGAGGTGAACATGCATGAAACAAGCAAAACTGCTGCAATTTAAATGGAACAGCCTCTCCTGTGGCCAAAATGTAGGGAGAGTTTAAAGCTCAGCAAGTTCTTTGCTCTTTTTTGTGCAAAGTCAAACGTTATCTTTGTAGCATGAAAATCAGAGAAGCGGCCTGAGAGATTTTTAAAGGCTTTTAAAAGACCTAGTTGTTGAAATGAGATTTTTTATTATTAAAAATTCTAGAAAATACCATCTCTTGAGGAAATTATGGCTTTGAAGCAAAGCAACTTGGGCTTTGGAAAAGCGAAGGAGAGAAATCACACTCTTGTTCCCCCTCCTATTTTGACCATCATCATCTCAAGCTGAATCGTGATGATACAGTCCTCTCAAATACAGTGTAGGCAAAATGAATTCCTTGGCAGATTCTGCAGGAGGAAGCCTTGGTTCGTTTGTGAGCAATGATTTTGACTATTAAAGGTCTGCGTGCTCTTCTTGTAACTATGGCAACATGCACACAATGAGAAAATGCCCTTTGAAAATAGGATTTGAGATGTTGCATGAAAATAAGGGTGCCATTCCCCCTCTCCCTGCCCCCCCCCCGGCTAATTGGGGGCCGCATAAGCCTTCTGGCTTATACTGCGTTTTGAATGTGAAGTGACTTGCCTCACTAGCATCTGCCTTCATGAGCAACTGAGACCAAAAGTACAGATTTCTTCCTTTTTATGCTAAAGTATCGGCCAGACTGGTAACCTAGCATGGGTGTCCTTTAACATTTTAGGCACCCCCAAATCTGTTCTGGTCTGGCTCCAGGGTGAGCAGGTATCTATAATTTTTATTGTTGAACAGTGATTCATTAAAAAAGAATCATTGCCTCTTCCCAGGGGATTCTGGGAACTGTACTTCAGTGGGGAAGCCCCTAACAGAGAAGTTAGTATCATCATACTAAAATTCTCAGAATTATAGGACAGAAACCATAGCAGTTGGCATGATAAAACTGGTATAAAGTTGGCCTTATAAGATGGCAATATAAGCAGAAATGTCAAAAGAAAACCTTGACAACATCAATGTACAGAATGAGGCTTGGCAAATCTTCACACTGTTCATCTGACGGCATCCTAAGGGAGGGAGCTTCAATTTCATATATTTAATCATGGGGTGGGGGGGCATGGAGGATTACCAGCAACACAGCAATTCGTTTGTCTTCATAATTAGCGTAACCAAGTTGCTACAATTACTGATTGCTTATGGTCCTAAGATCTTGGGAGTTTCTCCCCACCCCCACAAAGCCATTCATTTCAGTTAAATTCTTTGTAGTTAAACATATTGTTGTGATGACCTAAGGAGGGAAAATCAACACTTTTCATTATACTACTCACCCTATATTTTCCTTCTGTGGCACTTGTCCAGTAAAATACTGAATGACTAAGTCCAAAGTTAATCCTTAAAAATGTTTGAGTAGTAATTTGATCGGCAAGCCATGGAACTGGCTCTCTTACCTCATTTGGCAAAGGGCAGAGGTTCTCACTTTGGATGGAAGCCTGCTTCGAAGCTAGGTTGGATGAGAGGCAGAGCAAGCGTGCAAGCATATGGGCTGTGGAGGACAGCCACAGGCCTTGCTCAACACGTGTGCAAGCTCTCAGTTGGGCTGTTCCAGGCTGAGCTAATCCTGTGAATGGTGGCACCAAGAGCAGGAGTCAGCGCAGATCAGAAACTCTCGCTGCAACCGCTTCATATGGGATGCAATAAGATATTTTCCGTATCAGTTTTTGTGCAAAGGCAGGAACATACTAAGGATTGCTTCTGACTACTGAAGCATTGTTACATGGTGTGTTGGGAGAACAGGGGATCATACCCATTTCTTGACTACTGGAACATTTTTTAAAGGGTTACAATTAGGTGCAGCTTCACTCTTAGCCTTCACTCAGATGAACCCAGAGACTGAGGCTGACTTATTCCATCAGATAAACAAGGATCTATACTTATTGTGAAAGTGGAAGTGAACAGTTCCAGCTTCCATCTTGGGAAGGGCAGGGCAGGGCAGGGCACACCAGAGGAAAAATTTTAGTACCCCCTGCTGATGTTGCGTGGCAACCTTCCCAATGTCGACTGCTTGGTAGTAAGTATTCCAGTTACAGTGGGGCCAGAGGGCCATAACCCCATTACCTTTTTGTGATGGTCCTTGTAACAAAGCAGACCTCACTCACTTTATGAGGCAAACTTCTATGTCATTAGTAGGATTCCATTGCTACCTCCCCCTTAGCTCTAGGAAATGCAGACCTCTGAGACAATTATCTGCCTGAGAAAAGTAGCAACCTGCTAGAATTGTCCCTTTACCTTAGGCAAGGGCAGCTTGCATTCCTCTTATCTCATTTAGACAAACTTAGACAAATTAAAAAGGAGATGGTTCTGGCTCTCTCTTGCGGGCTTAATACATCAAAAGGCTTCACAGCATGGGTGTTTTTATTTGAGGCGTTTGTGGCTTAGGCTGGTGGAAAGAGAAGCCTCTCTTGGACTTGTCAGAAACACACTCTCAAACCTCAGATCTCCACTGAAAGAAAGACTCCTTTTATTAAAAGGATGAGATGGGGGAACAATAGGAAAAACAGAACCATCCTTTTAAAAATGAAAACAAACATAAAAAAACTAGCCACATAGGTATCACATGGGCAGATTCAACACACACAGCATCTTTGGTTAGTTGGACAAGGGGTTGACAAAGGAACACACAGGTGTTAGTTGAAGTGGGCAGCCAGGGGAGTAGATATGCAGAGGTTAAGCCAATGCCATGCCCGGCAAATAGCAACAAGACTCTCCCATCAACCTTTAGGCTAGAAGATGGACTGGGAAGGTCTTAATTGCAAAGGAGATGGCACTGGCTATCTGTCAAAGACTGAATACATCAAAAGACTTCACAGCATAAGCCCTGTTTAGGTCGAGCGTCTGGGCATTGGCTCTGGAGCTTCTGCACTGTGCCTCAGCATTTCGCTGTTGCTTTAGTGCCATTATATAACCTAATACCAAGCCGTTTCTTCTCTCTGAGCTCAATAGCCTTGCAGTTACTAGGAGACCTTAGGACTCGTTCACTTGACAGACCAATAGGGAGTGTAGTGTGAAGGCACCAGTCTTTTCAAGTGGAGGGGAGATTTCCACCTTTCTTTCCACGCTCTGATCATTATTTCCTCTCTACTCTTTTCTGTTCTGTGCTGGGAGTTTGATTGCAAGGAACTTTTGAAGAAAGAGTGGGAAGGGCACGGAAGGTATTTCACAGGACTTCTGACTTCACTGCCCCAAACTGAAACCCTCGGTTTCTGCAACATTTCAATAGCTTTATCTCAGCCGATTTAATCAGCCTTTTCACTTTATTTTTTCCTATGCGGCTACAGCCAGCAGATCAGACCGAAAAGAGGTTTCAGGCTATTGCAGCATCATGATCTAGATGGGGCTTCTAAGAGGTTTACGTGTTTACAAAGCAAGAAAAAGCCCTCAGCCACCTCACCTCATAAAGTTAACTTAAGTATGTGCAACCCTCACGCGCCCTCCGAAATTCCTCTGAAGTGTTCCCATCTGAAAGGAGCTTCTCAGCTTCCTCCCTCCCTCTCCTCGCCTCTTCACAATTCCTCTGTTCTCCTCCGCCCTCCCCTTCTCCTTGTCTTTCTTCCTCTTCTTTACTCCACCAAAGAACATCTTGGAGACTTCCCAGATGGGGAAGGGGGTGGGCAAGAGAAGTTCTGACCTACGCTTGCCTTTATACACATAGATAAGAGGATTTTTGTTTTGTTTCTCACCCATCTCTTTCAGCAAAGTAGTTCGCACGAGTGCAGAGGAAGTGTTTTGATCGTCAGATGTGTTTATTCAGCTATCAAAAATGGCAGAGCACATGCTTTGCATGTTGGGGGGACAGGTTCAGTCTCTATAATCACCAGGGATACGAAGGAAAGACGCCTGCCTGAAGCCCCAAAGAGCTGCTGCTGCCAGTCCGTGTCGACAGTCCTGGGCGAAATGGACCCAGAGTCTGACCCAGTGTGTTCCAATGAACAAAAAGCTTCAATAAATTTTGGAGTTAAATGCTAAGGAGTGGAGGGGAAATAATTACTACACACTTCATCACTCTTCTATATGTCTACTCAGTCAATCCCATTATGTTCCAAGGGGCTTACTCCCAGAAAATGTGTATAGGACTCCAGCACAAATTACTTTTGTGGTGAGGTTTCTTTTCTGTTTGTTCAGAACTAACTCCTGAGCTGTGAGTGTATTATGAGAGGCTTAATAGACTGCCACCTGATTCCAGTTGACTGAACTGACTGTCCTTTCAGCCCAGGCCTAGACATGGTGGTTGCCACTGCTTTTGTATGGGCTGTAGCTGCAGTGGTGAAGGAAAGGCACTTGGTACATGCTCAGAGTTTCTCTATAACTCATCTGTAGTGTAGAAAACAGAATTCTTGTCTGAATCCTGAAGTCTTGGCATAAATTAGGTTATGGGGGAAAAGATAATGCATGCTCACTGTGCCAAACAAAAATGAAACATCTGTCTTTAGGAAGAGTGTCTCGAAGATGGAAGAATTAGGAAGGGAACAGAAAGGGGGGCTGGAGTCTACAAATGCTCAGTGCTAACATTGCTTCATTACACTGCTGTATTTCATTACAAACATTGGTGAAATGTTAATAACTTCTGGCAATTCTAAATGTGCATGCACAGACACTTTATATATGTTAGGGATGTGCACTGAATTTAAAGAAACTCTAACGCTGAAGCAGTATTGGGCAGACTTTATGTCTTGAAATAGCATATTTTGGCTTTCCTTCTCAAAACCTGCAGGAAGAAGGAAGGAGTGGGGTTGAGGGACTGACAGATCCACCTCCTAATCCTAGGGCACATTTTGCCCAGGGCTCCAGTCACTATGCACTGGGGAGGTCAAGGACTGGGAGCAAGAGATGGCACGTATTCTAACACTTCACTACGAAAACGTCTTAAACTGGATTTCAGCCATCATAGTTGCCTAAGCCCTATCCTTCTGAAACTTTGTGACTTTCATACCTATATACAAGAACTGCACAATGTTCATATAAATTTATCCCAGACCCGTGGATGTGGTAAAGAGAAAAGAAGCAAATCTCTCCCCCCACCACCAAATTGGATAACTCCCCTTCCACTTGAACTGTTGCACATATCCTTTTGACACTCCGCTGGTTTTTTGCTTAGGGACATTTCTAGGCTGCCTGTCATTTTCAGAGCAATGGTTCACAAGGAATATAGCCAGATAAGTTCATCTGCTTTTGGAAACCTTCAACATGTTAAAGCTTTTCTTGCACAAAAACTCTCTGTGGCTACCATTTTGCAGTTTGCCAGATATGCTTCTCTCAGATGCAGCAACTAGGCCTGAAATTTTCCGATGTTCCTCCAATTTTCCTCCAACTTCCTCCATTTTTTCAGAAGTTTCCTTTAAAAAGAATATTAAAGCATAGAGTGTGAGTGCACACACACACACACCATGCACTCTTTTTGTACAAAGTCAAAGGGGACCAGCTTCAAACTGATGTGAGCAGAATGTTTTCCAAAGCACCTTATCTCCACTGTGAAGTTTGGAGCATACCTAATATATAGATATAGAGATAGATGCACATGCAAATTCATGTCATGGGCCTGTGCCCTGAAGTAGCCAGCAATGCCCCTGCTTCACAGGAAAGGTGTGAGTTAATCTAGGTGGGCTATGGATGTCAGTGATCTTGATCACGAGGGCTGCAGTTTTAGGGTTTTCTACACAGAGCTGTTAATCCTCAAAGAACTGAAATCCTAGCACTACAGGAGAAGTAGTTGCTTTTCTGCTGCATAACCTCTTGAAGGCACTGTGCTATAGTGTCATAGCACAAATACACAGGAGGAAACTGCATTCTCTTTCTGCATCAGAAATAATATTCTATTTTCCCTGCTCTTAGAAAACTCATGGAAAGTGCACTTTACAAGCAGAAGTGTAACTGGAAAGTCACAATGTCATCTAAAGAGCCTGTAAGTAACCATGAGTAGAGAATGATAAGGACACAATATTTGCTTTATATAGGAAATATTTTAGAGGCTACAACTCCCTGGGTTCCTATGTTTGGTGAGGGTGATATGACTAAATTTAGAGGTAATCAAGGTGGATTTCACTAACAGCCCCCTGCTTTTCCCCTGCAATTTGAGAACTGCTGCTTGTTTCAGAAATACCAAGCAAATTTCCAACCCTCTCCTTAGCTACACCCAGATCCTGAGAAAATGTTCCTTAGAACCAGACATTAAATATCTGGCCATGGCCTTTTATCTTTTTCAGAGTACTGAGAGTTGTATATGTATAGAAAAAATTCTACATTAGCACAAGAGCAGCTTTATTCTGAGTGAGCTTTGATCCACCTAGCCTAATATTGTCAACCCTAACTGGCTGCAGCTCTTTGCAACATCGGAAAGAGGTTTTTTTCCCAGCTCTGCTGGGGGAATCTTGTAAGTCACCTTGCGTTCCTTACAAGTGGAGAAAAATCAGGACATAAATGCAATATAGAAACAGCAGGAGAAAAACACAATAGCACATTGCATTGTTGCTGGGGGCTTCAGCTTATGGCTGCCTTACAAATGAGTGCCTTTCAAATGGTTCTGCCCTTGGCAGCCATGTTCTGCTCTTCTAAATTTAAGGCTGTGGCTTCCTCTACAGGACACAAAGCATAGCAATCTGCAAATACTTTATTTATTTACTGCATTTTTAGGGTTTGGGCCCCAGTGGGCCTCTATTCCAATTTATTACATTTGGGTGAGGGCTCCCAGGCAAGTTCATGCTAGCACGCACGTCATCTGTTCTTTCCCAACTTGCAGAAAGACCCAGTCATATTTGTCTCATCCGCTGCAGATCTGCCTTCAGGGAAAGGTGTTCCAAACCCATCCACAGCATGAGCCTCTGCACAGGCTCACCTTGACCTGCCAGAAACCTTTTATGGTTTCTCATTCCACCTGCCCCCATTTCTGCCTCTGCTGGAAAAATTGCTTCGTAACTGCTTGCACAGAACAGGTTGAAGTGTTTCTTCTGTCAGATATCTACGTGCTGCCTGCTACCTAAGCTGCTCACTGAAATGCCTGCATGCGGGTTTTCGTAATGGGGCCTCATGGCTGGTTTGCCTTATCATTTATTGATGCTGCTTCGCTTTGGAATATAGCATTGCTGCCATACAATTAGCACACCATGTTATTTATTAGCTAATTAAATGGCAGGCTGTTCAAAAGCCTTCTTCCTGTGGATCCCAAATTATTTTTTAATCCCACTTCAGTATTTTCTGGTCCCTGTTTATACAAGATTGTAAAAACAAAAGCAATCGACAGGGTGGGAATAGTTGTGGCAGTTCCCTTGTGTTGGTTCTTTATTATGGGTCGTTAAAATGCTGGTGGAGCACAGCCAAGCCATGACTACAGCATACTTCGCAACTTTAAAAATGCCCTGTTGTTTATGTTACTGGTATAATTGCATACTGTTTCTTGATATATCATGAAGCTTTCTTGTTCGAAAGTCAGGGCTCCTGTATGCCAAGCTGGTTCCTAAATTTTTCCTAGAATGCATGGAATTTATATGCCTAAAACCTATTTGCCGCAAAGCTGAAAATATCTGTGTCGAAACTGGTGCGGTCACGTGTCAGATGGTTTTGTTTTCCCTTCTGATGTTTTATGCAAAGCACAGCAGGTACACGAGGGGTTTCAGGAAGGGAGAGGGTGTGAGCAGCGGAGCCCTTCCTCCAACATCCTTGCATGCTCTGGCTCCACTTCAGACCGGTATACGTTCAACATGAATGGCGGAAAAGGGCTGCTGCACATGTGCAGCTGAGCACAGTTAGGAGCCGCCTGGCATCGGGAAAGCCACACGATCAGGATTTCTGATCGTGGGTTGCTTAGAAGCACCCTTGGCTGAACACCCAGAGGGGCTCTGGAAGACCTTGACGCTATACACACAAAGGCCTGAAGCGGAGCCAGAGCACGCTGGGATGTTAGGAGTGAAGCTTATGAGCATGTCTCCTTCTGCGTACTCCGACTTGTGTGCACTCTGACTCCTGAACTGGCCTCCTTCTAAAAGCCTGGGTTTCCTTAACATCCCACCCAAACTGACTTATTTATTGCTGTGGCTGCTACCTGCTTACTCCTGAAGGCCCAGCATTAAGATGGCCCCTGCGCATAGTGATCTTCTAGGCTCTGTTTCAGCAACAATAACAACTCTTTGCATGGGTAGATGTTTCTCCCTCAATTGGCTAGAAGTTTAATTATACTGTTACATTTTGGTAAAAGAATTATACTTCAAAATACTGTCTTGAGTTTGATGACCTGAAGAAAAGAGGGACAGGACCAGCTCACAATACTAAGCAACATTGTCAGGAGACATTCCTTGTAGAGAAATGACTAGACAGGTTCTCGAATGTGGCAGAACATTGGGAGCATGCCTTATTTTTATGCATTGCACCTGTGGTGGCAATTCTGCCTAAATGTACTGAGGAGCTAAATCCCATTTAAGCCTAGGATCTATTCAGCCAAATATATACTGTGGCTGAAAGCCAATACACATTACTGAACTCAGAGGAGCTCACATCCGAGTAGGTATATATAGGCTTGTACTGTCTATGCTTTTCCAAAAACCTTTATCTCCATTTCTTCCCACTGCCCTGATCTGCCTTCTTTGTGCACAGCAGAACTCTGCCCCAGCCTTCACCTCTTTCCAACATTCAGTCCAGACAGTCCATCTTTCCACAGTTCCCTTGACATAGTCTTCTGAATTCCTTGTGGTCCTTCACTTTTTCAAGATCTTCATGCCAATGCAGAGCCCCATATGCACTCTGATAGGCTACTCCCTTTGAGAGTGCAACTGCAAACACATAGATGGATGCAGTGCTTTTTTTGTAAAAAAAAAAAAAGTGCCGGAACTCACCTCCAGGCCGGCAGTAAGCACACACACCAATCCCAAGCCGGTCCCAAGCAGCTATCTCTCACTATCAGAAGGCAGATGGCAGACACAACAGCAGCCCGCAGGCACTATGCTAATAATGTTCGCCGCTGATCTGCTACACTGTTCAAAATCACTTCAGTGGGTTCTATGACCAAAAAAGCCCTGGATGGATGTATACATAGAAAGGCTCTCTTCTTTGAATGGGTTAGGAAGTGCTTGTAGGTGGGGGAAATCTGTTGCATACTGGAGACTTGTGCCTGCAAAAAATGCAAGTGGCTTCCAGTTTGACTTGTATCAACCCAAACTGGACCATTGTGAGTCTCAGAATATGTGAAGATTGTTTTCTAACTACTGGCTGCCCCAAGAGGGTGAAGGCTCTGGAATGGAATGGAATGGAATGGAATGGAATGGAATGGAGGTCCAGCCTCCTGCTCTGCTTCCACATGTGGTCACCCATTTGACTGCAGGCCCACCCCTTTCCAATGTCACAAAGATGACTCACCTTCTTGATTTATAGCTATGTAGGCACTGCCTTGACATGGCGAAGGGGCTTGCGTAGCTCAATGAAGCTATGAGCTATGCCATGCAGGGTCACCCAAGACGGACAGGTCATAGCAGAGGGCTCTGACAAAACGTGATCCACTGGAGAAGGAAATGGCAACCCACTCCAGTATCTTTGCCATGAAAACCCCATGGACAGTACCAAAAGGCAAAAAGATATGACGCCGGAAGATGAGCCCCTCACGTCGGAAGGTGTACAATATGGTACTGGGGAAGAGCGGAGGGCTAGTACTAGTAGCACCAGAAAGAATGAAGCGGCTGAGTCAGAGCCGAAAGGTCACTCAGTTGCTGATGTATCTGATGGTGAAAGGAGAGTTCGATGCTGCAAAGATCTATACTCCATAGGAACCTGGAATGTAAGATCCATGAATCAAGGCAAGCTGGATGTGGTCAAACAAGAGATGACAAGAACTGAACATTGACATCTTGGGAATCAGTGAACTAAAATGGACAGGAATGGGTGAATTTAATTCAGATGACCATCAGGTATACTACTGCGGGCAAGAATCCCTCAGAAGAAATGGAGTAGCCTTCATAGTCAATAAAAGAGTAGGAAAAGCAGTATTGGGATACAATCTCCAAAATGACAGAATGATCTCAGTTCAAATCCAAGGCAAACCATTCAGCATCACAATAGTCCAAGTCTATGCCCCAACCACTGGTGCTGAAGAGGCTGAAGTTGACCAGTTCTATGAAGGCCTACAACATCTTCTAGAATTAACACCCAAAAATGATGTCCTTATCATCATGGAGGATTGGAATGCTAAAGTAGGAAGCCAAAAGATAACCGGAATAACACGCAAGTTTGGCCTTGGAGTACAAAATGAAGCAGGGCAAAGGCTGGTAGAATTTTGTCAAGAGAATACGATGGTCATAGCAAACAGTCTTTTCCAACAACCCAAGAGACGACTCTACACATGGACAGCACCAGACGGTCAACACAGAAATCAGATCAACTATGTGCTCTGCAGCCAAATATGGAGAAGCTCTATGCAGTCAGTAAAACTAGACCAGGAGCTGACTGTGGCTCAGATCATGAGCTTCTCATTGCAAAATTTAGGCTTAAATTGAAGAAAGTAGGGAAAAGCACTAGGTCACTCGGGTATGACCTAAATCATAACCCTGATGAGTATACAGTGGAGGTGACAGATAGATTTAAGGAATTAGATCTGATAGACAGAGTGCCTGAAGAACTATGGACGGAGGTTCACAACATTGTACAAGAGGTAGCAACTAAAACCATCCCAAAGAAAAAGAAATGCAAGAAAGCAAAATGGCTGTCTGAGGAAGCTTTACAAATAGATGAGGAAAGAAAGGAAGCGAAAGGCAAGGGAGAAAAGGAAAGATACATCCAATTGAATGCATAATTCCAGAGAATAGCTAGAAGAGATAAGAATGTCTTCTTAAATGAACAGTGCAAAGAAATAGAAGAAAACAATAGAATAGGGAGGACCAGAGATCTCTTCAAGAAAATTGGGGATATGAAGGGAACGTTTCATGCTAAGATGGGCATGATAAAGGACCAAAATGGCAGGGACCTAACAGAGGCAGAAGAGATTAAGAAGAGGTGGCAAGATTACACAGAGGAACTATACAAGAAATAGCTTTACATCCCTGATAACCACGATGGAGTGGTCACTGACCTCGAGCCAGACATCCTGGAATGTGAAGTCAAATGGGCCTTAGGAAGTCTGAGCAACAACAAAGCTAGTGGAGGAGACAGTATTCCAGCTGAGCTATTCAAAATCCTAAAAAACGATGCAGTACAAGTGCTACTCTCAATATGCCAGCAAATTTGGAAAATTCAACAGTGGCCACAGGATTGGAAAAGGTCAGTTTACATTCTCATCCCAAAGAAGGGCAATGCCAAAGAATGTTCAAACTACAGCACCATTGCACTCATTTCACATGCTAGCAAAGTTATGCTCAAAATCCTACAAGCTAGGCTCCAGCAGTATGTGGACCGAGAAGTACCAGAAGTACAGGCAGGATTTCGAAGAGGGAGAGGAACTAGAGATCAAATTGCCAACATACACGGGATCATGGAGAACGCTTGGGAGTTCCAGAAAAACATCTACTTCTGCTTCATTGACTATGCTAAAGCCTTTGATTGTGTGGATCACAACAAACTGTGGCAAGTTCTTAAAGAGATGAGAGTACCAGACCATCTTATTTGTCTCTTGAGAAACCTATATGCAGGTCAAGATGCAACAGTGAGAACTGGGCACGGAACCACTGATTGGTTCAAAATTGAGAAAGGAGTTCGGTAAGGCTGTATACTGTCGCCCTGCCTATTTAACTTATATGCAGAGCACATCATGAGAAAGGCGGGGCTAGATGAATCACCAGTTGGAATTAAAACTGCTGGGAGAAATATCAAGAACCTCAGATATGCAGATGATACCACTCTCATGGGAAAAAGTGAAGAGGAACTAAAGAGCCTCTTGATGCGGATGAAGGAGGAGAGTGCAAAAGTTGGCTTGAAACTCAACATTAAGAAAACTAAGATCATGGCATCCAGTCCTCTCACTACCTGGCAAATAGATGGGGAAGAAATGGAGGTAGTGACAGATTCTATTTTCCTGGGCTTCAAGATCACCGCAGATGAGAACTGCAGCCAAGAAATTAAAAGATGCTTGCTCCTGGGGAGGAAAGCTCTGGCAAATCTAGATAGCATACTAAAAAAAGAGACATCACCCTGCCAACAAAGTGCGTATAGTCAAGGCTATGGTTTTCCCAGTTGCAATGTATGGCTGTGAAAGTTGGGCCATAAGGAAGGCTGAGCGCCGAACAATTGAGCCCTTTGAATTGTGGTGCTGGCGGGGACTCCTGCAAGTCCCTGGGACAGCAAGGCAATCAAACTGGTCAGTCCTAGAGGAGATCAACCCTGACTGCTCTTTAGAAGGCCAGATCCTGAAGATGAAACTCAAATACTTTGACCACCTAATGAGAAGGAAGGACTCCCTGGAGAAGAGTCTAATGTTGGGAGCAATAGATGGCAAAAGAAGGAAGGAACAGCAGAGAATGAGATGGCTAGATGGAGTCACTGAAGAAGTTGGTGTGAGCTTGAGTGGACTCCGGGGGATGGTGGAGGACAGGAAGGCCTGGAGGAATGTTGTCCATGGGGTCGCGATGGGTCGGGCACGAATTCGCGGCTAACAACAACAACAACAGGTAGGCTCAGGCAATATATCATGGCCACTGCTGGATAAGTTCAAGTCATTTTATATGGCATTTAAAAAGCTTAAGTACCATGTGGATCCCAGAACTTTTCCTCCCTTCATCCAGAATATTTATAATAAAGAAAGCTTATCTCCATTTGAATGTTTTTTGATCTTTTGAGCAGCTGAACAGGATAATGATGCTAAAGTTGTACATCATTTCCATCATGTTCAGTGTGAAAATTAGGGTGGAATTGTATCTGCGTTTTAATCTTTTTAACAAAATATGCAAAATGCTTACAGATAGGAGTTCTGGGAACAAATGTATTTAAATTTGTTAAGAAGATGAAGACGGATGTCTACTTTTAGCACAACAACATTAGGAAATATCATCTCCTCTTCTCTGTATTTCTTCCTAATACTGCATCATGGGGGGTTTTTTTCAACTCCTTCAGATGAAAAGAAAGATGAGCTTCATAACAGTCTCAAATTTAACCTGGTTCCTCATACAAACGTTATCTTGTCAATCAAAACAACTGGGTTCCGACTGATCGAGTAACCAGCCTCTCTTGCAGAAGAGAATTCAGTAGCTTATGTTCAGCTTTTCCTTTCCAAGACAAAGCCTGCTAGGGTACACACGAGTTTCCTAGCTGTCCTTTAAATTGGTGTTAATCAGAAGGGATTTCTGCCAGAATGAAGCTTTTCTATATTCCATCGAGTCTGAAAAGCAGTTTTTAGGCTCATCAGAGATTTTGAAAGAGCATGCCCAAGTCCATCCCATACTCTCCAAGAATAAAAAGGGAACCTTGTGTCAAGTTTAGGCTTCCTCTCTTCTGGGAATGCAGGAGATGTGGGTGGTGCAGTGGTTTAAACTGCTGTGCTGCTGTGCTGGTTGATTGAAAGGTTGCTGGTTCGAATCTGCACAACGGGGTGAGTTCCCGTTGCCCCGTCCCAGCTCCTGTCAACCTTGCAGTTCGAAAGCATGCAAATGCAAGTAGATAAACAGGTACCACTTCGGTGGGCAGGTAACAGCGTTCCGTGCACTTTGGTGTTTAGTCATGCCGGCCACATGACCACGGAGACGGAGGACAAACGCTGGCTCCCTCGCTGGCTAGGAAACGGAGATGGGCACCGCCCCCTAGAGTCAGGCATGACTGGACGTAACGTCAAGGGGAAACTTTACCTTCTGGGGGAGATTTCAAAGTTCAGGACCAAATGACATGGTTTACGGGAGAACTATGGATTTTACTTTTGCTATGGCTTTACAGCAGCTGTGTATATGTGGGGAATGGGTCTTCTCCAAATATGATCAGAACAGTGCTAATATGATCAGAAGCAGATCATATTCTGATCAAATATGATCAGAAGCAGAAACGCACTCTTATATACCTTTCCCCATGTTTGCAATGTAAATTGTGTCCCACAAGGTACTGTGAGGCCCATATAGGGGAAAACAGCACTCATCTGAATCAGCTGTCATTTTCTCTTAGTCCCCCCCCCCCACTTTTCATGACGGTTGAATCCATAGTGGAAGGGCAGGTTATAAATGAGGGAGGGAGGATCAAAGGAGCATCTTGAAGCCTTCTCCATGAATACGCATTTCATGCCAATAAGCATTTCTTGGTTGTTGCCGTTGTAGCCACTGAAATGATTTATTTAGATTAAAAAAAAAACAAGCACCTTTTCCTTTCAAAAGTTGCTCAAAGTGGATCACAATATATATATCAAAGGAAATTATCAATAAGTGCCTTTAACAATTTGTGTATCAATATAAACACTTTGAAAGCTAGAAGTATCCACCACAACAGCAAAAAAACCAAAGCAAAAATTAATATATTTAATTAAGCAACAGCAGGCTCAAATGTTTGTTTAAAAAGAAAAATATGGGCTGCATAACATTTCTGCAAAATTTAACTTCACCTGTTTTCCACATATGCATACTGTTCTTCTTTGCTTTGCTTGTTTTGCCTTTCCTTTTCCTTTTTTCTTGCTTTTTATTGATTTCCCCCTTTTTTCTTCTGATGTCTCTACTCTAGATAGTTCTAAACTGCAAAATGCTGGTCGCAAGCAATCTGTCTCAAGAAGCCTGAAGCATCTGTTCCATTCTTCAAACAAGTTTGTGAAGACTTTGAAAAGGTTTGTCTGACACCATAGAAATCTAGTTTTACAGTTCAAACTCCCAGATGTGAATCTGGTACATAACCCTCAGCCTTTACAGAGAAACTGTTTGTTTGTTTGTTTGTTTGAAAAAATTGTGTGCCATACATTACTGTCGTCTCTGGACAGCTTACAACGTTATTTCAGAACTTCAATAAAATATGATAAATTAACTATTCCACACTGAGCATCATTAAAATAAATTAAATAAATAATTTCACAATTAAAATTATGTGTTAAAGTATTGGCCAAATAAAAAGGTCTTGACCTGGCGCAGAAAAATATATAATGACAGCGCCAGGAGGACCTCTCTAGGGAGTGCATTCCATAGTCGGGGTGCCACCACAGAGAAGACCCTCCTCCGAGTACTCTGTCTCCTGACCTCTTTCAAAGAGGGTCCCCGGAGGAGGGCCTCTGCTGCCAATCTTAGGGGGCGGGAGAGCATGTAGGGAAAAAGGCGTTCCTTTAGGTATCCTGTAATAACCAGCACCCTGAGTTGAACCTGGACTTCGATGGGAAGCCAATGGAGCTGATAGAGGACTGGGGTTATATGAGAATAACGACCAGTCCCCAACAGCATCCTGGCAGCTCTATTTTGCACCATCTGAAGTACTATTAAGTACTCAGGAGTACAATATAAGCCAAGGTGATAGCTTCCAATAGGATAGTGAAGGCTTTATCCAAGATATTTCATGTCCTTTCCTCATTTTCCAGCTTGTATACAAACACATACAAAGGGAGGGAGGGAAGGAGAGGATAGTAGTGCAATCCTATGCAAGGAAATGTCATTGAATTCAATGGACTGGACTCCCAAGGAAGCCTAAGGCTGCAGTGCCATATACCCTTAACTGGGGGGGGGGGGGTAATTACTGCCGAACATAAAAGGACTTATATCTTGGTAGACTATGCTGCATGCCTCTTGTCCACCCCTTTTACTTGTGGAGAAGAAAATGTGCAGAATGCATCCTAACTAATTACTTGCTCTGTGATGCCAAGCTTCTGGTTGTTCCGCCTAGGAACAGACAAACCTGTTGAGTGTGATCTGCAGTTTCTCATTTTCCCACCAATTTGTCTCCTCCTGTTTTGACATCACTTCAATTTTTCCCCAAGAAGGGCTGCCCAAACACATTTCTGTGTTTCATGGACATTTCTCCTAATGCCTACTTTTTTGTATTCACTTCTCCGTTTCTACGTTCTGTGCACTCTTTTGCCTGTCTGCTCCATTTTTGTGCACCATGTACCTTGCTATGCACAGTTTTGTATGTGTTATTTGTACACTGCATTGCACTTTCAGAAATGTGTGACTATCACCAAACGTGCACATTCAGGAGCTGTGATTTTACTATATTAGCATTAAAATGCAATCAAACAACTCTTTCACCTATTCCTAGTTCTGGCCAACAAGCACAAGAACAGTTGATGCCTGACAAGCATTAATTTTGGACATGTGGCTTTTATTTTTCATTGTTATCATAACAACATAAAAATAAGGTGTGATCCTATGCATGTTTAGACAAAGAAAAGACCCGTTCTCTAAGCAAACATATGATTGCGCTCTAAAAAGCAATCCCATGATCCTAGAGAGGATCCTGGAGATCCTAGGCTCGTTTGGCGTCTCTGAGCCTGTAACCATTCAAGGCTCAGGGGCCTGTCCTGAGCATAAAATAAAAGCAGGAGGACAGAGAAGCAAAGATCGCCTCTGCTTCTTCCACCCCACACCTGGCAGCAACCCCACAGGCCATAAGCAGCTCAGAAGGAACTATACAGTACATGCAAACTTAGGAGTAAATCCCTCTGAATCCATGTACGTGGGTAAGTATATTTAAGCTGCTTTGCTTTCAAGTATAAACCATGAACGTGCCATTAAATGCGATGGAAGGGGAGGCCATCAGACTTTAGCTGTTAGGTGGGAACCTGTGAGATGCCTCATTCTGCCTGACTGCTGCTGGAAGTTAAATTTAAGTCTTTGATTGATTGATTTTATTTAGGTAGTCTTTTGAAAGCCAGGATCTTCCTGGGCACTTTTTCTACTCACAGAACAAGCTAGAGAGGCAAAACCAGGGGTATGAAGGCACAGAGGTTAGGGGACAGTCTGGAACAAGCTGGGCTTCTAGATAAGGAGAGGGTTCCATTTGGGAATGGGAATGGAACCAAACTGTCCGTACATAGGCCGGAAGTAATGGCAGCCAAAAGGCCCCGAGGAAAAATGCATGCTCGACACAGCTGGTGCCTCCCTGCTAATGCTAAGGCTTTTGGGGCCATGATAAGAGAGTTGGAGTGTCTGATTTGAAAGAAAAATACACATATAGGGTTCACCATGGAAACCTGGTAGAATGGAAAGAACCAGGATACAGGAAAGATAGAAGAAGTCACTCTGTCTTTAATGTGTCACTTCCTACTAATGAGAGGCTGTTAACTGGAGGTATCTCTTGTTGGTTTCATCACAGAAGTTGAGATCTGAGCACCCGACAAGCAGCTTGCTTTCCAGCTTGTCTGCTGCCTAACCTCTAGGTGATGCTGTGGAATAGGAGAATACAGAAAAGGGAATCATGTGTTCTTTTGCATTTATAATTAAATGCAGCATTTGCCCTGTTCTTAAAAAAAAACCCTCAGCAAAAGTGCTGGTTAGACACAGAAGCAAAACTGCAGGGTCACACCCCATCTAAAGAACCTATGAACAAACATGAATACAGTATGACAAGCACACAGTAAATGTTTCATGTAGAAAAGCCCTGCATCAGAGAAGTATAGCATCAAACAACCTAGAACTCTTAAGTGGGCAGACTCCAGCAGAGCATGGATGAGGGTGACCATTTTAGTGTTGGGGTCACACAATCACTCACCCAAAGCAGAATGCTCTGGTTCACACCGAGATGGAAAATGGAGACAGAATGCCTTTGTAGCACTTACAGTTTCTATGGGGCTATTTGCTTACTCAGAGATCTATTGTTGAACATTGCCAACACAATTTCACCAAGTAGGTCTCTTCTTATTCACAATTATATAACAGACAACACGATAAATTATAACAACAAAATGCCACAACCTGTACACCCAAATCCTCAGAAATGGCACTAATACAGAAGTTGCTTGTAGAACTGCAAAGTGCAAGAGTTCTTTTGAATTCAAGCTCAAACAAAAATCCAAGATGTCTTCCTCAATTGGGTTGAGTATCCATAACCCAGAAGAATCAGTTCACTATGTGCATTCAACCCTCCAACACAAGCATATAGGAATTATACAAAGATCAAGTCAGCAAGGGCCTTAGCAGTTTAAGCAGCAGCAGCAGAGACACCTGCCTCTTCAACCTTCCCACTCTTTCTGATTCAAACCTCTCATCCACAGTCCCAATTTTTCTTAGTCCCACCCCTTTGGACTGAACCAATATTTCATAGGGGTGACACATGCAAAGGAAAAAGAGTTATGATCGTGTGTTGCTCCTGTTACTCTCCCAGATCATTCCTGCATTGTGAAGGGTAGAGTTTAAAAAACAAAAACTATAAGGAAAAAGCAGAAAGGGGAAAAGATGTCCCTCCATCTTTGGGCCAATAGAGCAAAGGAAATAGTGCTTCCTCATCTCAGTTTTCTCCTCCTTCCTGAGTAGCTCAAGTAGTGAGCATAGGATTGCAGTGTGCTTGAAGGTGTTTGCTTTCTAAAAAGAGACGCTCCTGTGTATATTAGCCTAACCTCTGGGAACAGACACAGAGCCAAGCTTTACCAGGTGAAGCAGGAAGCGAACTGAGGAGCAGGGAGTTAATTTGGGAGCAGGTGTCCTTTGAGAATGTGCCAAGTGCAAACCCCAAACTTTTCAGGATTGGTCTAGTGAATAGTCTAAATAAGGCACAATCCTATAGCCACCAGTCTGGGAGTTGGCTCCACTAAAGTCAGTGGGATTTCTCAGTAGACATGTATAGGATCGTATTGTATTGTAATCACATTAAAAACAGCTGACCTATAGCCAAGATCCCTCAGGAAATTTCCATTTTACACTGGAGAATATTTCACTTTTTATGAAATCTGTATCCCTGAATAGCTTGCAGTGCAGGCACTCAAAAAGTCAGCTGTGTTGTTTTCTTACAGTGGAATTTATCTGTAGTCCAAGTGTAGTATATTTTAATTTAGAAAACAATGTTATTGACTCTTTAATAGCAAAGGCAGAGCTGAAATTCCTTAATATGTTGGCAGTTCTCCATCCCAATTTAACCTACCTGCCTCTGTACCTCAAAGAATTGGCCTCTAAACGAAAGTTACACAAATGGCTGGATTATGTCTTCTTTCATCACTAAGAGTGCTCAGTTTGATTTTTCTTCTTCTTTGTATTTTGATAAGAGGTCAGTTCTTTCCAAAGAGCTCTCTGGGGATCTTTCATTTCACTAAATCCACTGATTAATGTTTGTAACTAATTACAAATGTAAATATTTAAAAGGAATTAATTTTATGTAAACAGTGCCACAGATATGCTAGACAAAATGATGCTCTGTTAAATGAGGGCAAATCCAAAATAACCCAATTGATTCAGGTGGCCATTACACTGAATCTCATTGCTGTAAATTGTGGAGTCTGATAACTTCACACCATGTTCCAGATAACCCCTAAAAACTGATGAGGGGTTCTGCAATAAGAATATCGGGTTTTTGAGTGAAAGGATTTATAGTGGTAGACAGTTTTCCCTTAAAAGATAGCTTGCCCACCCACAAATATTTCCGCCTTGCAATGTGCAACAGGGTGTCTTGGTTGTGTTTTAGGGCACACACTGAATTTATGTGGCACAATAATGAGGCCCGATGGGCCTGGTTAGCACCTCAAGCAAACTGAGTGTGGAGCTTAAAACATACTCCAGAATGCAAAGGTTCAGTGGTAGATGTAGCCCAAAGTATCTGGATGGTCACATCTATCCAACTACATCTGGAGGGCCCTGTTTTAAAGAATGAGTATCTAATGAGTATCCAATTCCAAAGAACTCAATATATTGCAAACAAAATTATTGGAATAATACAAGTATTTGTTTCTTTGCATACTTCTAATGCAGGGTTGGGTAACTTGTAGCCCTCCGGATATGTTGACCTATATTTCCTATGATCTCTCACCAATGGTTTTGCTGGCTAGAGCTGATAGGAGTTGTTGGCCAAAACATCTGGAGAGGCACAAGTTGTCCATCTCTGCCTGATGCATACCATTGTCTTATGTGTAATTATATGGAATGTTCAGCTTTATTTCCAAAAGTAGAGAAGTCTAAATCATGCACTACTACTTGTCAAGACAGAATTGTTAGAAAACCTGATGTGGCGAGTTGTTTTTGTTCTACAAAAAAAAGTGTATCAGCTGTGGTGTTTCTGAAGCTATTTTGCATTATTTGCTAGAATTTAGCATCCTGGCATTTCTGGGAAATTCCCCCTCTTGGGAACAATTGAGCGAATTCTATTGCTTTGGTCCATTGCTAGGTCAGATGAGACAAATAGAATAATTTGTTCCTGCACTGCTGTGCAGAAATCTTTGGCCTCCCCAGGACAGCCTCTAATTACTCCCTTTATCGTTTTACTATTTTGGTTTCAGAGGACTCTATTTAGCTGTGATATTCTACTACAAAGACAACATGCTAGTAACCAATGAAGATCAGATTCCAATTGTGGAGATAGACGACTCTCACTCCAGCTCCATTATGCAAGATTTTCTCTGGTTCACCAAGGTACAGTAGGAGCCCTCCTCACTTTCCTTCCTAAACCGACAGCCTGGCCCCTTCCTCAGCCGCATGCGTGTCCATATCATGCAGGGATGTCCAAGAGTCAGGAGTAATGGGAGCTGCAGTCCAACATGATCAGGAGGCCACGGACTGCCTGTGACTTGTGCTAGGAATCCAAAGGGGATGCAAAGGGAAAAGACAATGAGCTTCCCAGAGGAGAGCCAGCAGGTGGGCTGGTTTTCTCCACCTGTGTCTCAAGCTGGAAGACATCAGAGAGCTAGATGGGGTGCTTGCTGAGCTTCAAGTGCAAGAAAGAAAATGGGGGGGGGGGCACAATACTGGTATGAGCCATGCTTTGCTATGCTAGAGATCGCTATGGTTGAGCCCTGTGTTAAAACCAAGCTGTGCCACAGTTGCCTAGAAAAGACGTGTGCAATGGGGTCTGGTGGCAACGAGGGAGGCTAACTTCCCTATCAGTCCAGGCACCTTTCTTTGTCTGGGATCACTTTCTGTCATAGAGCCTGGCTGTTAGAAAAGGGCTGGTGAGGCAGTGGCTAAAAGGTAGGGATTCTGGATGCTGAGTATGCTCCTTCATGTTGCTTCTGGGCCTCCATGGATACACCAACCATTTTGATAGGACTGCGTACTGCAAGAAATGCTACTGGTTGGGGTGGCGAGAGGCGACAGCTCTCTCTCTCAACTCCTCACAGTCCACTGCCACCCACAGAAATGTGAAATGAACCACAGCTACTGTTTGAAAGGTAAATTCATTCTCTCTTCCCTCCCTGCACCCAATCCCAATTTTGCCGTATGTTTTGCAGCTGTCTTGTATGTGGGATGATATCAGGTGGATGAGGCAGAACATGTCTGTCTCCGTGTCCTCCTCCACAGCACTTCAAGCTCGGCAGAAAATGCTCTCTGCGACAGCCCAGTTACAGGTTAGTGGCACCGCACATTTTCAGTAGCGGGTTGTGGCGAGTTTATGGCCTCGCAGGGAAGGAGCTGTCAGCTGTCATCTGCCTCAGCATGTCCCACTGGCTTGTCCTCTGGGTGAGAACTGGCATCTCCTGGGAAGCAAGGAGCACAGTCAGAAACATCAGCCAGAGCAAACAGGTCATCAATAAACCATGAAATAGGAAGCCAGAATGGAATTAAATGTGACTCAGGAAATAAAGAGTAGTTTGCTGAGCGCTGCAGCACGTAATCCATTCACCCACACATGCCTGGCATAGGTGAATACTTCTCTTCCCATCTTCTGGCTCTGCACAAGTCAAGAGACACCCGGAACAATGTGTAGATTACCGCATAGATGCCACTGAAGTATCTCATCCTTTTGTACTTGGAGGACTGCTTTCCAGCTGTACCCTCAGAGTGTATGGCTGCAGCACCACAAACACCTTGTTGCCATAACTTTGGCCTTCAGTCACCTTGACAAGAGAGAGGCCCAGTCCTGGGACTGTCTGAAGAAGACGGCAATCAATGCCTAAGCCTTGGTAGATTAGGAAGAAGCTCCTACAGAAGCCAGGAACCTTAAAGGATGCAGCACCACCCCTGGGTGCTTTGAAAACAGCAGCAGCAGCAAGTGGGGCGACAGGTTCAATTCTAGGAGTAAGCATTACTGTGGGAAGATTTGGTTTCTTGCATAGTATCGTAGTCTGAGTTCCTGGAACTCTAAGGACAGAGTGCAGATTAATCTTAGCAAATGTTCGTGCTTACCATTTGGGTTTTTTCCTGACCTACAGTGATGACCTCTGGTTCATTCCTCTAGAATCCTGTAACCCTGGTCTAGTACAGGCCCTGGAATAGATTGATCAGTAACTAGCCCAAGTTACTACAAAACCTGTGGTCCTCAAGATGTTCTGGACAACAGCTCTCCTTATCCCAGCCAGCATAGCCAATAGACAAGGATGATGGTCACAGCTGGGTTGTGAGGGCAGGGCATTAGGTTGGGGAGGCGTTAAAGTGGATTGTAATGCTAAATATTGTATGCCAAATAGGGTTCATATGGAAAATAACACCACTGTTTCTCTAGCCTCTAAAATGCCTTACTCCCTTGGGTGTATGGGCTGAATATACCCAGCCATGTAGCAAAATTGAATTACAAGATTTGTGTTTTTGCGTTGTTATCCCTATGGCAAAAAGAAAAAAAGGGTGTGGGGAGACTGTGAATCATGTTCTTACAAATCCTGCATGGGTTTGAAAAATAAAGAGCATGACTCTCTAAGCAAATCTTTCCAAGCAGCAAAAGAGAAGACAGCCCATAAGGATACAGAACACCTACTGTGTGCATTGGATGGGGATGCCTAAAGCTAAAATATCTACTTAAAGTCACTTCTAAATGGCAGTCACTGTGCTAGCTGTTCTGGAGTGCTCCAGTTATAAACAATTTTAATAATGCCATTCAGAAGTAAATAGTGTCTGCAGATAAAATCAGCTCAGGGTGGCTTTATCTATCATATGAGAATGTCATTAAGGTTAATGTACAGCCCCGTTGCTTTCATACATGTACAATGTGCCGCATTGTCAATTCAGGTTTTCCTTTTAAACAACTCCCACCCCTTACTAGCTTACTGTAGATCTTTTGAAACCTTCCAAAGTCGGGAGCATATTTAAAATGCTAGGGATTTTTCTTTGAGACATCTGGGCATCTCTTCAGGAGCTGATTGCACTGAAGTCAACATGCTGACCTTCATAAGTGCGTGCCTTTTTGGAGAAGGAAAAAAGTTGTGGTCAGCCAGGCCAAGAGTCCACCTAGTCGCGTATCCTGTTTCCAGCCGTGGCAAACCCTAGTCCTCCAAGGCACTGATAGGACGTGATTGGGCAAGAGGTTCTCCTGCATATGCCCCACTGAAATGTCATGAGGTATTGTCTCACAAAGTCAGGGGATTTGATCTCACACACGGTAACGTTGCAAGATTTGTTTGTGGCAAATAACCACTCCAGGAGCCTGTTTGGCTGAGGAGCGAGATAAATATGCTTTAAATAAGTAAGTAAATAAATATTGAAAGCAAACAAACATCCATCTATCCAAGAATGTCTGAGTGAAGTGTGGGACTATGCTTTGTACATGCCAAAGACCAAAGAGAGAATTTGAACAACTTTGGAGGTAATTGGGGGTCCATTATAAATGTGCACCCATGAATTATTTGCAATTTCTGTTTTCAAATTCTATAATTTAACCTATGAAGAGCAACCCCAGCAAAAAATAAAACATAAAAAAGGATGGGGACCCACTTATTTTGCCCTTCAACTATATTGTCATGTTGCCTTTTTAAAGGGCTTCCCCCACCCACCCTTCTAGTTTTCTTTTACTTTGCCAGAATGTTTGCCTGTCATGGGAATTCTTCATAATTTTTTAGTTTTCTGAAACACACATTACTATAGGTTCTCCATAGAAAATTACAATTTGCAGTGATAAAGCACTTCAGCAGGCAGCATCTTTCAAACATACCTGCAGTGTTGATGCCCTTTTTAACCAAAGAAGTTTGAAACTGAAAGGCATTACTGATACTCAAGGAAACAATGCCAGTAGTGCTTAAATCCCTTAAGAGAGGATTCCATAGATACAGTGAATTAGTCAGAGGCTAACATGTGCATTGATTCTGTAAACCATCCACCCGTATTCTACCCAGCCGTCCAAAAGAATTTTTCCTTAGCTCCACTGAGGGATACATGGGGGAGGTTTCAAATGATCTCCATATTGGATTAATTCTCCTTACTTTGAAGTAAGTGCTAAAACTCCCATTACCATCTGTAAGAAAAGATCTAAGTTCATGGATGTCGTCCAGTCCCGTTAAAACTCAATGGGAGTATTGCCCTCAATTCCATTGTGTTGCGATTTACAGCCTATGCCAGACTGTGCCCCCCCCCCCGACCTTTAAGTTATGTTTGTCAATGAGTTGCAAAAATAGAGCTGAATGAAACGCTTCCAGCCCCTGCTACCCGGGGCCACAGGAGGGAGCATAGCTCAGTGGTTGAGCACATGGTTTCTGGAATGTAGACGTTCCAATGTTCAAAGACTTTTCAGATTGCAGGAAGAGTGGGAAAGAGCTTTGCCTGGAATCCTGGAAGGCTGCTGCCACCAGCCAGAGCAAGCAGCACTGGGCTGAATGGATTAGTGACCTGATGCCATGAAAGGGATCCTCCAAAGCACATGTTTGGGGTGGGGTTGTGTCCCACAGGGTCATGATGCACAGGCCCTTTATGATGGTCTCTCCAAAACCTTCTGTTCCATCTTTCTGGAATTGTGTATTCTTGATGTGTCAGAATGTATCTGAGACAAGCACAAGCTCTAGTCTGTGACTGCAACACATACACCCATTCACCAGGGCGGATGTAGCCAGCCACTCATGTTTGGGATTTATCATCCTGGAAACCTGGAGAGGCTCCAAATTTATCCTCGAGAGAGCTGAAAGCCTGGGCTGCTCCTTTGCACTGGCCAGTTGCTGTGCTGGCTGGCTTGTTTGTTTGTTTTAGAATATTTATATACCACTTCTCACTTTAAAAACAACAACCCAAAGTGGATTACTGGATTATACAACTGTACATCATTATAAAAGCTCAACAACGTTTGGGCAAGGTAATGGTTGGGAAAAACCAGAGTAAACAAGTAGGGTTTCTTAATTCTCATCAAAAGTCCATGAACACTGGTGTCTTACATACTGCAGAGTGGGACTGGGCATACCAGAAGGAGGGTGCCACAACAGAGAAAGTGTGTTGCCGTGCGACTGAGTGATGGGGTTCTGCCCGATGTGATATGGACAACAAGGTTATGAGAGCTTTATTGTCCCCATCACCAGCACCAGGTCTCCAGATACATGAAGATGTGAGCACCAGTGTTTGCATCAGAGAGCCACTAATTATGTGTTTTGTTGTCTTCCATCCCCATCCCCACCCCTGCACACAGAATCTGCTGGGTACACATAACTTGGGCCGAGTCTACTATGAACCAATCAAGGATCGGCATGGCAATATTATCATCGTTACAATAAGAGAAGTGGAGACTCTCTATTCCTTTTTTAATGGCAAATGGATGCAGATATCCAAGCTGCAGAGCCAGAGAAAATCTCTCTCAACACCAGAGGAACCTACAGCATTAGACATCTTGCTCATCACAATCCAGGTATCCCTGTCGCTCCTCACATATATGGTCCAATAACCAAAAAATCCTTCTGATAAAGGAACTTTAGGACCCATCAAGCCATATGGGACCAATTTGCCTCTTACAGCACCCACAGGGAGCTTCATAAGTTTCCAGCTTTGGAAGCTTACCCAGATGTAGTCATTGGAATCTGTCCTTAGGTTCATGATGGATAATTCTCTCTTAAAAAACAAACAAACCTACATGACCCTAATTAACTAAAAGAGCCCTTCTGTGGGACACATAGGCCAGAAGATGGGTTTGATCCAGATCAAAGTTGCTGAACTTAATTCTCTTTAAAAGCAGTGGGTCTTCAATGAAATCATGACTAACTTGTCTCACTGATGTCAACAGGACCGAAGTTCAACTGGCAGTGTAGATACAGTGTAGATACTTATGGCCCAAATGAATCAGAATTCTTCATAGAACTGGCATCCCAGGAACTCTAAGCAAACAAGTCAACACAAGAATTCCAGCCGAACCACTAGATACAAACAAGTCCAGCTCAAGGGAGAAGAAATAGGGAAGCAAACAGGTCAGACAGATCAGATAGACTACAGCTGAGGAATGTGTTGTTCTTCCAGTGCTGTTTGACTGCATCTCCCAAGAGCACCAACTTGGCCAATATTGGGACACAATGGGAACTGCAGCCAACCATACCTGTTCCCTACACCTGAGTTAGACACTCAGCGAAAGGAGGATTTCAGGCAAGTCAGATAAACAAGAGAAGCCTGGAACCAAGCAGCTGGTCAGGAAGACCATGGCTTTTCAACAGTCAAGATCAACCCAGGGATTCAGTCCTGACATGCCATGATATATCCTGCTTCTCACATGCCTTATTTAGCATGAGATACTGAAAGTGCAGGGAAACCTCACATGTAGGCATGCCCTGGGACACGACATCAGAGATGGATGTGTCTGTCAGTCTCGGTCCTGCTGAGTCTGTCTTTTTTGTTTGTTTGGTTTTGAGGTGAAGCCTATTCTGGCTCACCGCTGAGTGATTTTTTAATTGCCCCCTTGCTCTCTCTCTCTCTCTCTCTCTCTCTCTCTCTCTCTCTCTCTCTCTCTCTCACACACACACACACACACACACACACACACACACAATGTATGGAACTTTTGTAACACATGCATACAGCATATGTATTCTTAAATGTACACATTTTTGGAGACATGCACCCATAGACTAAAGCATGTTTCTGAGCATTTTGGAAATGTACCCATTTTTCTTTAGCCTTTTTTATATGCTTGCCTGTGGACAAACACATTTCAATTTTATTTCTGCAGAATGCATTGTTGGCCTGGATTTCTGATAGCAAATCAAGTAAACTGATTTCTAAAAACACTTGACAGAGCAATTTCTCACACATCTCCACCAGAAACCAAAATAAGTCACTGGCTTGTGTGTCGCTCCTGCTTGTGGGTCACTCCCGCCCAGTCATTCTGTATTAACTACTGCAAACATTTATCTCTCCAAGCCCTTTAACTTGAAAGCGGCTCCAGAGAAGCCAGTTGAACTAATCAGACGTGCTGAAAATCAACAGTTAATAATACCCTCTCCCCATTTGTGGGTTTCTGTTTCATTTAAAAGATATGTGGATGGGAATATTGCACGCTAGACTAGGCTAGACTTGTGGCATTAAAAATGCATTACAGGTATTAAAAAGAGGGTAGGGGAGAATGGAGCATATATTTTATATAAGGAAACCCCAAATACAGGTCTGCTCAAGTTTCCACCACATCCCTAGTGGAAAAAAGTTCCCCTAATGGTTTGTTCATTCCTATCAAATGTCCAGCCTTTCTTGGATTACTTGTTGAATCATCAAATGGGTATTTTGTTCGTGAAATGCTTGTGACAATGAAGATCCAATTGCATGGGTTGGAGCCAGGCGTAGCAATGGCAGATGGTCCCAGTGGTGAAGGCATAGGGCCAGGTTCCTTAATCCTCACCCTATTCCAGTGGCACATGTAACTCAGGATGGCAGTCGGTTTCATTTATTAGGGTAATCTTTAAGGAATGTTATATATCTCCCAGTTAAAGCCTTCTTTATATTACTTTTTAGATGTTAGTTAAGTACCGACACTGCCAGTCCTCTTGGAGAGCTCATTCAGATCATAAAGATTCTTGTGTTGGCAAATGGAAAGTAGCTCATATTTGATGACTCGGTTTATTCTGGCAGTAAAATGCTGCATCCAGTTGGGAGGGTGCACACAGGCCTTTCCCTGACATCAGTAGCAGTGGACCAATTGCATTACGGGGTGAATGACATAGCTCGTTCAGGCGCAGCACTCTGTTCTTTGGAAACACTCCAGCCTCACCTTCGGGGGGCTTGGCATTCCAGGCCCTTGAGAATGCTAGTGGCAGGAATGAGTGGGAAGTTCTGCTTGACTGTGTGCGCTGTTCTGCAAAAGCATTTTTCTGCCTCCTGGAATGTCCATTAGCCAATAGACTTTCTATCCCATTTTATCGGAATAGTTTAGTTCTTGATTGATAGCTGATGCAGCTCATCACGGACATTTTCAGACCACTGCCACTGGGTGGCATCAAAAGCCCATGCACTGCCTTGGCTGCCACCTCCTGGCACCATTTTCAAATGGCATCAGAAGAAAGGTCCATGCACTAAATTGGCCACCATCTCCCAACGCATCCCCCAGAGATGAAGTTCATGCGTTATCTTAGCCAGAAGCCTCATAGCTGCTGGACACAGGGCAAGGACCTGAGCATTTCAGTCTTTGCAAGCAATGCAAGCTTGCACCTCCACAGCAGCCTCTGGTAGCCTGTGAACACATCTTCAGAGGTTTGAAACATGTGTTGTGTTTTGCCTGGGAGTAAATGTAAGGAATTCTCTATATCAAACTCTGGATCCATTTGTACAAGATTGCAAGTAATAAATGGAAACATTTTTAATTCTCAAAGTAGGAAAGGATGCAAACTGCAAGTTAATGAAGCTTAATTAAATGTAAGTAGAAAATAGGTGAATCATTCAGTAACAGTTTTTGAGATGTGCACAGGCATGGAAAGATGATGCTTCTGCATTTTACTTCAGTGACAAAATGTCAAACAAGCAATACCATAAGATCTTTAATGCAAGACTAATTTGAGCTTAATTTTGCCCTCTTCCATATCACGCAATTCAGTTTTGAAATATTCATGAGCTGCAGAGAGATGCATGGAAATTAAAGATGGATATTTTCTCTGTTTCTCATTTTTTCCAGTCCTAAGTTCAATTTATCTTTGGCTCTGAGAGTTTTCCTGACCTTTTACTTTGGTTTATCCTAATTGTGAGGATTTTTAAAAAAAAATTGTAAGAACATTCATAAGCATTTCTGTTTACATTTCTCCTTATTTTGGAGATCTGGAGAAATCAACATTTCTCCAAATTTTTCTACTTTTGGCTATCATACACATTTCTTGCAAGCACTTTTCCAGCACAATGCATTTTTGAACAGTATTTCCTCTAATGTGCAATATTTTGGATGTACTATATTATTGGAGACTTGAAGTTGAAGAAGTGCACATTTCAAAGGATAACTGAATTTCAATTCAATAGACTCTCCAAAGTGTGAAATTAGATCAATTTGCATTAAAAGACAAATTGTACCAATAAGTCTTCCATCCCTAGTGAAGAGCTGCTGAGAAATTTTGCAGGGTTTATATGAAGCTCCTTTTTCTTTTCTTCTTACTTCCGTCAAAAGTTCAGCGGGACTAGGAGCTTCAAAATCTGCCTTGGAATGTTGCTGGTGACACAATTGGCTGGCACTACAGGGTGCAATGCCCCTATTATAGCCTCCGGACATCACCTGCGATCACGTCCTGCAACCTCAGAGTGGAGATTCCAGAAGCCAAGCCCTGCCCTGGCCCCTCATACCTGGCATGGAAGGGACCAGGCTGGTGGCCCCTCAGGGTCACAACTGGGCCTTGGAGGGGGGCAAAGAGCATGCTGTGGGGGCAGGGAGGGGAGGAGGCTGGGCACCACAGATTTACCCCCCTTCCAGCCTCCACCCCTCTCCGTTCCTGGCGGAGAGGAAAAGAGGCACTGAAAAAGGTACCCAGTGCAAGGTAAAGCAGTGGCAAAGATTCCCTCTGCCGAGTCTTTATATGGGCATAGGATGCACAAAAGCTGCTGAGTTTGGAGGGTTGCATGCATTGAGGGCATGGGCACAAGATCATGCCTGAGGGATGTGCTAACTCGCCCCTTCCCCTAGTGAGGGATTTTGCTATTAACACCTTGCTGTCGGAGTGGTGCCACAAGGGAGTATCCAGGGAGGGCAGTTTGACTCGTCAAACCACTCTGAACAGGAAGCCTTTATGCCTCTTGCTGGTGAGGCAAGCCAATGCCTCGCCTGGATGGGGAGAGCGCCTCCAGTCTGTGGCTGCACAGTAACCTCCATACATAGACCTGAGGGCTTGCAATACAGAAAAGCTATGGACAGGATCATCATCATCAAATTTATTTCATTTCTATACCACCCAATAGCCAAAGTTCTCTGGGCAGTTAACAACAGCACATAAAAAATAAAATTTAAAATACAAATAATGTTTACAATATCATTAAAAATTACCATACCAAAATTAAACTAAATTTAAACATAAAATTACTATAGCTTACCCAAATTAATTCATAAGGCCTATTTAATAACTATACTATTTATTTTGACTTTTACTATTTCTCAGAAAAACTAACCATCAGGGAAAAAAATCACTGAGAATACAAAACGAGTGGAACCACAAACACATACAGAAAAAGGGGGGAAACAAACCAAACAGAACACACACACACACACACACACACACACACAACCATATAGCTGCACAGTAATGATCAGAACATATGAACTGATGTTGAAAGTATTACTGATAATATATATGTATACATATATACATGTATACATATATGCTCACTCACACACACACACACACACACACACACACACACACACACACAGAGTTCCTGTTCCACATCACTAATATAGGTTAAGGTAGATTGACCAAATGTTATAATGAGTGGTAAACAGCTATCAAACCCCAATAAACTAATTAAATGCCCTGTGATAGAGGATGGGCCAAACCTAGCGTCTTTAACGCTCATCTCCAGTTGCAATTCCTTGCTGGTTCTCCTCCCCAAGAAAAGAGAACCTGCCCAATTCACTTTTTAAAAAACAGTTGTGACAACTCTTCTGCAACCCTGACTTCTCTGGCTCTAGTTTGTAAAAAAGTTAATGGCAAGAAAGCCACGTGGAACCCAACAAAATTGCTCTCATGTATCAAAGCTCTGTTCATTTCCCTTCAGTTAGTTGGCCTCAGCAAGGCTCTCCAAATGTATCCCGAAATTTCACTTGAGGTGCATTTTGTTGGCAATTCTCATTTGATCCCTTTCCCCCTTATCCTTTTCCTGCAGTAAATGTTGGAAAGCTATGTTATATGTTGGGGAAACACAGAGAACATCAGCAAACCATGAATTTCTGACCTTGGCAAAGGAGCTAACTGGGCGCAACTGTGAGATGGTCTCTGCTGGTTTCCAAACAAAGGCTGAAGCAATCTTTGTGGCTGGGAGAATAATTAGTGTTGGATCATCCAAGTATTAATTAGAATGCTTTCATCACTCATTTAGAACAAGGCTTCTTGCTCTACAGGACCAGAAGCATTTCCATGTCTAACTGCAGGGTGGCAAGAAGCGCACTGTGAATCCAGCAGCAGATTCCTTCTGCTCTCGCAGCCAAGTTCCCCTCATATCATCAGAAGAGCAATGCCCTGTGCCAACAATCATAGAAGTAAACATGTGAAGGGAGGGATCAGGTTTGCGCCTGCTGGCCCCATTCTTGAACCCCATACAGTCAAAGCTCCCTTTGCACAATAGTCTAGTACATGGCCCCCTGCGTGCCACCTGCACCCCCTCCAAGTCTCAGGACACAGATTCGATGTGGGCGACCTGTGTGCATTGGGATTTGCAGAGACTCCAGTGCTAATGGGGCTCTTAAATTCATTGAGGTAGCTGGGGATGGGGATGGTGGGCATGAATGTGGACACAAATTTTATGTATGCTGGTTCCACCAAAACTTTGCTTTAAATGCCTGAGTCCTCGGAGTTGATTCCAAGAAGCTGTGCTCTAGATGTTCCAGAGCATATTAAAGCTGTTTTTTAAACACATATATCTGTGGTTTATTAAACAGAGCGAACCATTCTGAGGAAAAGGAAGGAGGCAAAAAAAGTGTCTTCCATAATACCAGCAGTGGCTCTGTGATCCTGCATTTTCCTTTTATACAGAGACAAATCCAAGAAGACATTCCAGCTTAAGATTTTCTCTCTTTTCCAACAGGATACACTTTCCTATCACAGACGAAGCCAACAGCGCCTGGCCCCTGGCCTCTACTTGGGCTACCTGAAACTCTGCAGCTCAGTGGATCAGATAAAAGTCCTTGTCTTGCAAAAGCTGCCTAACATTCTGTGTCATGTTAAAATACGAGACAACAGCAACGTGTCCAAGTGAGTGGAACATTTTTCCTTCCCACCATCTAGTGAGCACTTCGTGGGTCGCAGTCCCATACCCAGTCACTCTATATTTTCTCTCCTCATCCTCTATGGCACAGAGACTGCACCTGATGCACTGCCAGACACAGAACCTAGGGCAGAATTTGAGCACAGCATTGCAAGCTCTGCGTCCAGCTTTCACTTTACAGGACCCTGATGGTTCATGGCATGTCATGCAAAGACTAGAAAGTTTGAAGTGACTGTCCAGATTTCCTTTTAGGAAGCCATGCGCCCTTGCTCCCCGAGTACCATAGCAGGTTCACCCAACTCTGGATCCAGAGTTACTTAGTTTTCTAAGTTATGTTACAGAAGGTATGTTATGTTACAGAACTTCCAAACTGTTATTGGACGGGAAATTCACCCAGCGAAGATACGTTTCCAGCAAAATTCGCACACCTTTCATGTCTCCACAATCAAATGGCAACAGCTTCATGCCTATTGATTTATGGTTTCCCAATTGACCCTGCTCCTTGACACCATTTAGAGATTGTAAAGTGCTTGAATAACACAGTAATAATCAGTGGCGTAATTTGGTAATTTTAGACTCCCGGCTTAATGGTCTTCCAGAAGCTCCCTTCTGAGATGGCAGAGTGTATTACTTCCCTTTCGTTAAAATGGGGTGAGCTGGCCCGGCTTCATTGGAGGCCCTCCTGCTCATTCTGCTGTTTTTGGGAGACCGATCCAAAGCAGCCCTTTTCTCCTCTTGACTGATGCCTTGGGATGCTTCTCAAGAATGCTTCCTTCTACCCCATCCTTTACCTGCCCATTCTGCCTTATTTGGAGCATTGGTTCTGACTGCCCTAACCTGACAATACAATCCATCTCCATTATGCAGCACTAAGCAAGCAAAGAAACAAGCAAAATGCCCCAGAGCCAATGAGGGCCAGTGGTGGAACTCAAACTTGCCGCCATCTGGAAATGAGCTCGTCCAGGAAGAGGGAGCTGCAGGCCCAGGGCCCTTGTCTAGCCCACCTGGTGTTGTCACCTAGCCATCCAGGCCTCCACAGGTGGCCACGCCTCTTCTCCCAACCACCATCATTCAATGGTTGCCTAGTTTTCGTGCAGCTGCCTCACACACAGACATAGTGACAGGTTGCAATTGCTCTCCAGTGGCTTAGCTGCTGGCAGGAGGAGCTTTAAGATAAAACATGCTGGCATGTTTGGAATTTTGGCCCCACCCATTTTATTTGTCCGTGCCCCGTTTGCCTTTGACCTGAACCCAGAATGCCATCCCTTCAGCGGGTGGCCCGACAGGGATGCCCCTGCCCAGAGCACTTCCCCCACTCTGTTCACGGGGACGGTGCCAACCCAACCCACCAGAACTGTGCCCCGTGCTCCTAACTGGTGTGGCCAGCCTGGTTCTGCCTGCCAGACCCATCCGTGCTGGCAGGGCAAGCAAGCTGCATGTTGCCAACACCCTTCTCCATACCAACATGGGCAACGCCACTCCACCCACAAGCAGGGGATGGGTCAGAGCAGAAATGCGTCTAGCAAAAACCAAGCCATTTTTATTGGCTGCATGCAGTGCTAGAAAAGCCTAATGAGAAAATTGAGCCCTCTGGAAAAATGCCACTGTAGCCCAAGGCATGTGTGTTAAAAGATTATAGAAACATGGAACAGCCTGCTTGTCAATGAAAGCTGAAATGTTTCAAAGGCATTTTTTTAGATCTCAGTAAAGAAGCCTTCAGCTTGATATACACAGAGAGAATGAAATCAGAAAGTTGGCCCTTTGGAAACCACAAACAATAAGGCCTGCTATAAGTTTAGAAAATTTTACTATCTGAGAATGAAAACCTCAACAGAGCCCAAACATACATACAGTAAATTCTTCCTTGTGCTGTGAACTTTTGTTATATTTCTAATTTTAACTTCATTCCGTATACAGAGAGGAGTGGGAATGGATCCAAAGTCTTTCTGGCTCAGAATCTATGGAAAATACAGATGAGTGCCCAACTCGACTGTTCTTTGAGCTCCAGATGGCAACGAAAGCGCTCCTTAAACAGATCCATCTACCTCTGCGACAGGTATGGTGTGTTTTGATACTTACTGCCCGATTCATTCCAAGGGGATGCAGTAACTTGGAGGGAACCTATCTGCAATGTATATGTATTTCCACGAAATAGCATTGCTTTGTTTCAAAGATACCGATCTAGAGCTGGTTCACCAGCCCTTCTATAGGCCTGGAATAGGCTGCTTACTTGGGAGGAGGGATGGGTGCCCCATGTTCGTGGAAGCAGGGATGCATGCAGGATCTGCTCTGGGCTTCATGGCTTTGAAGAATCGATGCTGCCCAACCCCCTGCTGAAACCTCAGCATAACACTTCACGGCGGCCAAGGCAGCGCCAGTGCCGCAAAAACAAGTCTCTTTCAGGCAGCTGGGTGCCACGTCTCTTGTGTGCATGGGCAGTACATTGATGCACTGTGACTCCTTTACAGTGCTGCATTTGGCCTGCACAAAGTGTAAAGACCTTTTCCTGCTCACCCAAATCCAGCCCATGATAGCTGGGTGCAAGCATTCTAATGCAATCACCTTGAGTGAGTGGTAAGTGGCTGCGTTCACACACACTCCTGCACCAGGAACATTCCTAACATAGCAATATTTGCCTGTGCTATCCTGGAGAGGATTTGTGAAAATGTAATATACGTGTCATCAAGACATTTTAGCCCTGTGCCGATGACATGCAGTGCGTAGATACATGAATGCACGGGGAGGAGCATGATTTGATTTCATGTTACTTTTGTCTCCTGCGTTGTCTCAAAACACAAAAAGTTGTGCCTAAAGCAGGTCGCAGTAATTTTTCCAACTTTCCATAAAAGTCATTGATCACACCTGCTGGCCTCCATGCTCTGAGCATGTCTCAGTGCTTTGATTCAGGGTTATGCACAGAGCCTCCATTCCTACTTGTTGTATGCCCATTAGACTTTCGTCACGGGGTCAAGCCCACACCGAGGGAGCCTACGCATGCACAGGCAACACGCGCATGGCCTGTGGCGGAAGCAATCCAGTGGGTGTGCCGAGAGCAAGAGCAGACCAGACCGGCCAGCATGATCTCACAGGGCTTCAGCATTGCACAGTCTAGGTGCCAAGGCAGCCTTCCTCAAAATGGTGCCTGCCAGATGTGTGGGACTACAACTCCCACCATTCCCCGGTGTTGGGGAAGGCTGTCCTAGAAATTTGCTTATAGTTTCCTGGGTTTAGCAATGTAATGTACAGATGCTGCATACAAGACTTCTGGGTCTGGGCCCGGGTCTGGATTCCTGAAGCCTTCCACTTCCTTTACATTCATCAGTGCTTCATACACATTTTCTTGCCTGTACTATCCACTGACCAAGTTCAAATAGTCAGAGCATGTGGAGATGTGTTCTCACCAGCTTCTTCAAAACCTGTGGGACACTCTTTTCCAGGTCCCTTGTCAAAATGTGGACAGTTTTCCAAAGCAGATATTGTATAGATTCAGTCTTAAAATTTGGAAATGTTTTGTCTGCACTGGCAGATGACAGCAAAGTGTTTTTAAAATCTTTGTTTGCTATTATGTCTTTATTTTTACTATTGTGTTCCTAGTGCTTTTTCTTTGTGTTCTATTATTGATTTGTTTTGTTATTAATAGCATTTCTATACTGTTTAATAGAATAAAATCTCCAAGCAGCTGACATAGAAATATTAAAAACATATTTAAATACATTATTCAAAACAATTTCAACTACAAAAAAGCAATACAAGGAACAGTGAGATAGAGTGCCACATGATTAATTACAATTAATTAAAAGCCAGAAAAAGTTCGGGTGAACAAGTACATTTTCAGGACACATTTAAAACATACCACATTTTCTGCTTCCCAAAACGGATAGAATTTTTATCTTTCTGTATTATAGTTTATAGTACTGATTCGTAAGGCTCCCCAAAAATCTCCATGGGGCAAGCAAGAAGATGGGGCTGAAAGGTGAAAATACATAAAACAGAGAAGTGCCATCCCACCTTATTTTGCCATGCTTTGCAGTGTACGCAAATCATCCCTTGATCCAAAAGGAACAGTCCGAGATTTGTCCCAAGTTTCCTGAGATGTCCTTGCCCGTCAACAGCTTTACCTCGGGTCATTACAGAATGACCTCGGGTTCATCTCTTCACTCACTTCATAGCTATTCCATGCACGATCCAGTTCCCAGTTCCAGCTGATTTAGTCCAAAATTGCTATGCAAGTTACTTTCAGAGCTGGTGAGAAACATATTAAAGCAAAAAATCATGAACGTGACACTTAAACAAAAGTGACAATTAAAGCAAATTGGAGAGAATTGTGAAATGGCTAAACTGGGTTTAACTGATTCTTTTAGCTGATTCTCAGTAACATGGAGTAAGTCCCATTGAACTCATGCAAAGATATGCACAGGTTTAAATTGTTAATCTTGGATCTCCTCTCCACTCCACACCTAAGAAAGGGAGACTTGTAAGCATCTGGTCCACTTTTAATAAACCACCATTGGGCTTTTGCTGAACATTCTTATTTTTGCTCACCAGAACCATCAATTAAAACAAGCCATTTCACTGTAGATGAAACAGCTTCAAAATGACTATGGCCTGCTATGCTTGATTCCAGTAGGCGAGAGTCACTTGGCTTACAAAGCAATTAGGCTGGGTCTGATGTTCCTTGTGCAATTAGAAAGCCTCTTCTTTGTCTTTGCTGGCTTATTCTGAAGCAAAGGGCCTTTTCTCTATAATCTTCGTAGCCTGCCCTCTCCCTTTTAAAATGATCTCACACAATTACACACTTGGAGGTAGCAAGTGCTTGTACAAAAACATGTTTAATTTAAAACTTATTCTGTATTGTTGTTCGTCACCCAGTCCACCAGTGCTCACATAATGAATCTGCAGGGCTGCATAATTGTGCAAAGTATAAATAAGGCCGAAAAAGTGGCAAGATTACTTTGAATGGAGGAGAATGAATGAAACGTGCATAGACACCTGGACATGTTCAGATGATCCACAGGAACAGAAGCCATGTTGGATCCCCACATATCCTGAAGGTCCATCTCACACTTCCCCGTGCCATACAGAGGTGCAAGGTGTGGGGGCGTTGAAGCCACCCTAGAAACTAACCAAAGGTTCCGGGGTGATTGCAAAGTCACCCCTACGGTGCAGACGTGGGAAATGGTGCGCACCAGGGTCATCGGCCAAACCGCACAGCACGCACCCTGGCACATACGAGGACAAGGGGCCACGGTGGCTTCTTTTTGTGTTGATGCTTTGAACCCTGCCATTATCTGCTTGCAGGAGAACAGTTCTGGGAATTTCAAGGAGGAGATAAGCCTAAAGATAACCCTGATCCATACCTTACTTTTGGATCAAAGTGGATCTGAATAAAATATATGCTTGTGCCAGTTGATTTTAGTTTTCTGTTTGTTACTGTGCATTTTTTGCTGTGACTTGTTAAATCGTTTTCATTGCCCCGTTTGGTGACAGGCTGTGGGGAAGAAGGGAGAGGGGAGGGGAGGCCAAAAAAAGAAAAAGAAAAAGCTGCATAGCTTTGCTAACCAACTCTTAAATTGAACGTTAAAGCTTTTTAATTGAATTCATTTTCATGTTTTCACATAATTATGCAATCATAATCTTGAAAAGCTCATGGAGTGTGATCATTTTCTGGCTAATAAGAAACATAAATGTTATTTTCTGGGGGACCTTAGGGTGTGTGTGCTTTAACGTGGAACATGATTAGAGCTTTACATCTTTATTTTATGAAGCAAAATTAACGCGCACACATAAATATATTTCTGCCTCTCTTTATGTTTATAAAAATGCCAATCTGGATGTTGTGCAACTTTGCTCTAATGTTTTATACCATTTGGGGGGTTGTTTATGTAAGTACGATGTTGTAACTCTCGCCTCACCCCCCGCCCCCATTTCTTCTCTGTACGTGTCCCTCTGCAGGCTAAACTCTTCCGTCTGTATACACAGGAGGTGTTGGAACTGGGTCATAATGTGTCCTTTCTTCTCCTGCTCCCTGCCTCAGACGACGTCTGCACTGCCCCAGGACAGAATAACCCTTACACCCCGCACTCAGGATTCCTTAACCTCCCTCTTCAGATGTTTGAACTCGGTATACTACCTTGCTTCACCTAGAAATATTAACCCAGTCGCCTTATAATAAAATCACAAAGTGGTATCTGTTCCCCTCCAGCCCTTGCCTCCCCCATCCCAGTGGAGAGTCAATAAATCACGTGATGATTTCTTGGCAACAACATTTTTCTCTCTGACTACAGACAAGTAATAGAGGGAGCATAGCTACCATGTTACACGCTCTAGTCATAACTATTGGAATGCAGAAGGCAGTCCGTCCACAAGCGATCAAGCCACGCACGACCCCTTCAGTGTAGCTTAGGCATGAGCGTCCTGAAATGGACAATTCAGGCTCCGTTCAAGGAAAGCAAAGGGATTCAGACTGCCTTCACACAGCTTTCCGGTTGGCAATGTGAAGAAAGGCTCGCTTCATACGCTGATCATTCATATCTGACCGCCTCTCAAGGACCATTTTGATATAGGACTGAATTTGACATAGAATCAGTTCATTGATTTATTCAAAAGGCAGAGAAGGTGCTCCAGTGCAGGCTGCACACTCAGATTTGCTGTGCAGGATGAGTCTAGTAGCCGTTGTTTTGATCACTGTGGCTCCCTAGGCTCATGCTGCCTCTGTGCATGTGCAGAGACAGCCTGGCACTGGATGCCATGGCTGGGAGACGGCACCCTGAAGCCTCTCTCACCCAGATACAGCTCCCAGCAGTCCTGATCACTGGCTATGCTGTCTGGAGCTGCTAGGAGTTGAAGTCTGGAAGCCACCAGTGCAGGGACGACCGGTTTGTTTCCTTCAGACCCTGCTTATGAGTTTCCCAGAGGCATCTGGTTCTCCAGCATGGGAAGCAACATGCTGGACTAGATGGACTTTAGGGCTGATCCCGCCAAGGCATATCATGTGTTCTCATGTGTTCGCAAAAGGTAGAACTGGTTGAGCACTGCAAGTGCGAATGCTGTTGTGTTTAGATATGTAGGTATCGGTATAGATGTAAAAGACCAATGGTGTAAGGTTTCAGCATGCATTCAGACACCATTCAATGAAAGCGAAATGATTCAACAGCTACATACTGGTCACAATCAAACTGGAAACCTAGTATTTCTCATTTCAAAACCCTCTGATTCAAAACTGAAAATTCACTAATCCCATTTTCTTCATTGATTCGGAAAGCGTTAGTCAAGTGTGTAGTGAAGATATTTGGCATTCAGTTGCCGGGCCCTCCCTGCAGTGATTATCCTGCCAGGGATAATGGTGGCCAACAGCATAAATGGGTAGGCCAAACCCAGAATTCTCACTCTTTGTGGGATACAGGAACACCCCAGCTGATAGTCAAGCAGCTGCAGTGCTTATGGTGCCAGAAACCACTGGGAGTGGGCATCAACCAACATTATATTTTGCTAGTATCCTGACCATTAGAAAGCTTTGAAGCATTAGGATCTTGTCAAACAAGATGCTAAACTGGGTTAACCATTTTTCTATTGTTCAGTAAAGGTTTTCTTAGCCTGAGCTGTCTTTCCCATGTGTCCAATGCCTGAGGAAGCAGGAGGAGGGGGCACGGCAAAGACTGACTCTTTTCAAGCACTCATGAGCAAAGCAAAACCCTGCACCACCAAGCCTCCTCCTGGTACCTTGCAGATACCGTGCTTGCAGTACAGATGGCATGCTGCAGTGCTGTACGGGGCTACCTATTTCATCACCTCATTTCATTTCCTACTTTCATTCATTCACACCTCCAGTTGTTGTGGTCTAGATGCCAATTCTCCACCACACGTTCCATTCCTCTATTGCTTCCTTCAACACTCAGGTTGCTCTTCATTCATAGACTGCAAATGCCCATCAAAAAAGATCTGGCTACCCACAATGATTCCGCATGTGAAGTTCAACCACGTCCCTCGCTTGCTCAAATCAGCACCAGACCTTTTCTCTCCACAGTTCCAGGCCCACCTCTGACATTTTCCCTTCAGCCTCACACTCTCCTCCTTGACCTCCAGGCTGATCAGGTCCACCACCTTCATGACACCAGATGCCAACATTTAATGCAGGCCTTCCCACAGTGGGCAGAATGTCTATGGACAGTTTATGGACTACACGCTACTTTAGCAATGATTCAGGGTTCAGCCAACTACACATACACATGTCTTTTAATACTGGATGATGCACAGTTGAGGAAATTCCCCAAAGAACATGTTCTCCCCACTACCACCAGCAGCAGCCTTTGGTTTGCCATTTTTGAGTTATTTGAGCTTTTTGAGGCTGCCATTAGGCTTTAGGATACATCTCTGAAATCCCACCACTCTTGGGATATGAGTGATTTTTAGACTAACTTTGCCAGCATGAACTGCTCTCATCAGCCATGCACAATCAAATGTGTATCAATACAATTGCTGGTCTTACATATCCAGAAATTGCAAATCAGTCTTCTGTCATATCTTTCCAGGATTTAAGGCACAGAGCTAGGATCTTCCTGTCCCTGTCTCCTCCCCCTCCCTCCATTTCCTTTAAAGGAAAGACAAACCATTGTTATGCTCATGTGATCGGGCCATAAAAGCTGCACTGTACCAAAGCAAAACTTTGATATCTCTACCCCAATACTCTCTACTCAAAGTGGCATGGGCCACCAGGATACTGGGCACAGAAGAGGCATTATGTTAAATCTGTGGCTGCCTCTATCCGATTTTCTTTCATTTTAATGCTAGGGTAGGCATAGGGGGCCTAATTCGGATCAAGGCCTTAAACAAGGGATGGTGGGACTTACAGCATCTGGACTCCCCCACCACCACCATCTCACCTGCTCTGTTGTAAAAATGAGCAAAATATGCTTTAAACAGATTTAGCGTAATCTCTCTTTTGGCCCTTGAGTAAAGGTCTTTCCCAGCTGCTTCCCCCACCAGCACCTGAAGGCCCTTCTAGATGAACATGTATTTACTTTCTACATTCAAATGTTTCTTTCTTACAGCTCCCACACAAAATGTTTAGGAGCACCAAAGCTAGAACTGAGGCCCTTTTGCATGCAAACACATGTTCTGCCACAGAGCTCAGGGCCATCTTCTGAGTTGGTAGAGGAGACTGCAAGAACCCTCCCCCCTCAAAAATAAGATAAAATAACCCCACATCTAATGAGATCACAGTGGAGGCAATGGAGACAGCATAGCCACTCGCCATGCACCACGAGGCTTTGGCAGATTTGGCTCATTTGTCTCAATGCAGAGAATTTATAGTGTGAGGCTTCACAGCACTGTGGAGAGAATTCCAATAAAAGCTCAATTTTACTTTTCCAGCTAGTCTATCTTATGCCCTCAAGCAGGGGCCATTTTCTGTCTGATTTATTATACATTTCTCCCTGGTGCCTATAAAATGGTTGTGATTCACCTCCAAAATATTGGAAGCTTCCATTCCCCATTAGTCGGTGGCTACCAGATCTATAATTGTGAAACCACAAAGGGCTATGTTGAAGCAACATTTGTTACAGTAACATTAAGAGCCCAGCTTCCAACCACAGTGCAAGAAGCTTCAGCTCTGAAGCTGAAGCGGCAGCTGTAATTTTACCAACCGTGCTACACACACGATGTAAGCTGCAAAACCGCATAACCCCTCAAAGACTGCTAAAGCTGCTGGCCCTGTGGAAAGAACAAAAAGAGACAGGACGTGCTCTCCTTCTCCCTTTTTGGGCATTTGGGGACTTCTTGCGAGAATATCATGTTTTTCTATAAAAGCAAAGATGGTTGCCCCCATGGGAATGGGCAGACATCTGACAAGTTCTCATCATGGAAAGGATTGCCCGGCAGCCCTTTGGCTTCATTTCTTCTAAGGCTCTCTTTTCCTGTTCCAAGAAAAAAGTGTGCACCTGTCCACATATCACCTCTGCCTTCCTTGTTAATCCATGCTGCAAGTCCATTTTTACAAAGGTATGCAGTGCTTTGTGGGGTGATTTTTAAAAATGGGTCAGCTTCTCTAGCTGTATTGAAAGTTTGCACATTATCAAACAAGCACAGTGCAAATTTTTGCAAATTGCCCCCAAGTTTAAAAAAAATAAAAATCTGCGAGGTCACATAATCTGTGCAGAATTCACAGTTACCAAGTGAAGGGAATGGTCAGTCTCTCTACCAGAATTGCTGGAGAGCTCCTGCCACTCAGAGTAGACCATATTGAACTAACTGGTTAAATAGTCTGAGCTGATACAGGGCAGCTTACTATGGTCCTATCTAGGTTTACCACAGAACTGAATTGTGCATGTTATTTTTGCTGGGAGAGAAGGCCATTTTCATTTTTTTTAATATGCTGATTGCTATTCCAAAATGACTAGGACCTCATTTGTGCCCCATCCCATCAGCTTCCCCATATGTGACTGTAACGGAAGAATAAACTTGCATGACATCATCACATATTTGGGCAGGAAGTACGGGTACTTTTTGCATGGAGCAAGTCTTCACTGAAGCCACAGGCCTTTTTGTGACACGTGGGGAACCTGATGTTTCCAGATGTTGTTGAACTGCAACCATTATCTTTCCTGTCCATTGCGCATGCTGGCTGGGGCACATAAGAGTTGTCCAACAATATTGCAAGGGCCACAGCACCAGATTTTAGCGTCTGTAACCAAAACTGCAGCTTCCTTTGCCAAAACTGCCAGAGAGGGATGTGGCTGCCCCCTGACTGGAGGAGCTACAATCCCATGTTTCGGAGGGCAACATAGCACTCATAATGCAGGTCTGCTTCACATCAAGACATTGGTGGGAGCTAGGCTTCCCCCTTTGCCCTTTCAAAACAACAGACCATTCTTTGGTAAAAGCTCCTTTTCTCCAGTGCTCATCCAGCAAAGCATAATCAGCAAAGAAAGCGTCTCTGACCATGCACAGAGCAGATTGTTGAATCCACACAAGAAACTACTTCCAAGAACCCTCCTGGGCCCCACTCCTCTGAGAGGGCCCCTCTGGAGACCAGCCAGGCTCAGAGCTGTACACCAGCCCTCTGGTGGGCGGCCCTTCTCTTCCGAGACGACCCCACTTCATAGGGTCAAGAATCGTACCGGGCCTGCCTGCTCCTGTCCCATGGCCCTCCCAGCAGTTGCAGACTCTGGCTATTCTCAGGGTCTGGCTGAACGCCTGCAGAGAACAGCCTTGAGAGAAACTCTCCTGCCTCTTCCATCTCGAAATCTGGAGACCCCATTTCCCAGGGCCCCTCCTCTCCTCCTGAAGAACCCATGTCTCCCTGGTCCTGCAATGCGTGCCAAGAAGAAGTCCCTCTTTCGTCCCGAACGCTCATGGATGGTGCAAGCAGTTGCTCATCCACAAGCATCTGTGGCACAATTCATGGCTATAGATTCAGGCTACCACCACACAGACCCAAGCATGGAGCTCACGCACATAGACACAGACACTACTTGCTCATTCTACTCTCTGTGAATGGCTAGCATTGAAAAAGGCTGTCCTTGGAGTGGAAAGGGTGTCTGAGATGCTTAAACCACAGTGGACAATCCTGCATGCATCATCACCAGAACTTGCTATCATTGAGTGATACAAATGCATGTGCGAACACATCCTTGTTTAAGTGTTCGTTCTGTCTGATTCAGATTTCTCTGCATACATGAATGTGCATATGTCTTATAACCTCAGAAAGCAATGCAATAGAAAAGCTCATCTTTATCTGCTTTAAAGACTTAACAGATGAGCTTTCATCTGGCCCAGGCTTTTATACTTTGTCCAATGCATGAAATGTTATCCTTAGTGGACAGATACACACACAGATGGTTGTGGAGGGGAGGGGATTGTAAACAGTTGGGTGCGTGAATACTAGTCACTGTATGACATTTCTGTGCAGATCCCAAATGCATACAAAGAAGAACAAAGTGAACCATTCACAAAGCAAGTGCTGGAGTACTGCAGCCCTTTTTGTACCGTGCTCCTCTCATTCCACACCTGTAGTAGGCCCAGCACCATGAAAGTGTCGGCCCCATCCATCTGTTAGACTTTAAGATACCACAACACTTTTTGTTCTTTTCACCGTCACGAGCTAAGACGGCTGACTCCTAGGAAATGTCACTCAACTTCGGGATGATGCTTGGTTTCTGGGGAAAACACAAGAGGAGCAACCTATCTCTGTCGAGCTCCTCAGAAAGGGAAAGCTTTTGAGAGCTTTGCATCTAACACACTTTCTTCTGTGCTTTGTTGTCTCTGCAGTTCATTTTTGCAGTTACAAGGAGAAATTTATTAGTCTGTATTGCCGCCTTTCTGCTGTCATAGAGCTGGATTTTCTGAGCACCCAGCAGTCCCTAAGGGAAGCCATTTCAGACAGTGAAGTCGCTGCTGCTAAACAAAGACACCAGCAAGTCCTAGATTACATACAGGTAACAGTCTGTTTTCTGACTAGTCAAAGGTGATTTCTAGCAGGAGCTGTAATTTGGAACCTAAATGGCGAATTGTTGGGCAAGGCACAGCATAAAGACGTTTAGTGTCAAAATACAATTTGGGTTTTATGAAGTAGCCACTCTGCAGCTCTTCCCTCCCCCTTTCCCTTGCCTGCTTGCTTTTGGAGAGAATTTCATGGATAAAATCATATGACAGTTATACTGGAGTGTTATAGAGAAGTGTGTCAGTTTGGGTTATAAATCCCATTCCCCTTCTAGTATAAGCAAAAAGCGGTGTATTGCAATTTAGTTTGGATAACAGCCTTTCTTCCTTTAAAGTGAAGCTTCCCCCCACGCCCCCACCTGGCTGTCAGTCTGCAATGGAAACTGCCCTCCAAACCTCTATTTCTTTGGACGGAGGTAGCCCTACCACAAGGCAATGTGAATCAGCAGTATCAGGCCATACTCATTTGAGTATGATGAAGACCCCACGTGGATGTGTGAAAATTTTGTTTTCATTTTTTACCGTAACGTTCTCCATTTGCATCCTGGAACAAAAGGCAAGCACACTATTGGAGCAAAGTTCACATATTCCTCAGTTTTCAATCAAATGCACGAAATTATTTTTTAGGGAAAGGTGCTCCTTTAAAAATGCACTGTGAAAAAGTACGTGTGCTTTTTAATGCTTCAGTGGATGGAGAGAAAATATGCATTTGGGTGCATGTTTTTCCTGTCAGAACAACAACAGGCACTTACATCTGGGAGTAAGAACAAGGTAGACCGAGTTGAAAGGTAGATCTTCGTAGAAACGCAGCAACCGGGAGCCTCGCGGATTCTCCAAGACCTAATAAAAAGCTGCAGGGTGGGAAAGAAACAGACCAGACAAGGGGCACCGTTCACCAGGAGGCTCTCCTGCACAAGCACCATTGGATAAAGAACTGCGCCCTTGCCTACCTCCAGTTCAATTCAATGGGCTATAGCAGAAGACTGTCCCAGCTCATTAGCCCCCCTTGTGGAAGCAGCATCTTACTGCAGAAAATTTACTGCAGGACCCTTGCAATAGCGATTCAAAAGCAAGTCCCATTGATTGCAACCCAGGATTTACTTTTCAAGTCCTAACTCAGCATGACATGAAGTGCACATGTTTTTGAAAAGGTGCTTAGCACTGATGCTTTTATTGGAAGGAAAAGAAGGCATTTGGGTCAGGAGAAATTATTGCATTCCAAACAGTGAAGGGCCTTTTTCCTTTCGCTTCAGCAAGGGCCAGAAAGCATACTGGAGAAAGACACACAGGTGGAAGTACATGAGGGCTTTCCTCCACAGCAGGGAAGAGCGGCTGCCTCCTTCGCCCACCTGTTTGCAAGCTGCCTGTTTCCGAACGGCAGTGCAGACTGGGTCCAGTGAAGCCACCTCTGCACCAACCTGAGAGACAGGGCGAGTGCGCAGAGAAAGGCTGGGCCTGCTCCCCGTTTTGATCGCTCCTGCCGAATGGCTGGGCCTAATTCCTCCCAGTGCATTGCCCAAAGAGACAGGATACAGAGCCAGTTGTCCAGAGGGAGCAACTGGAGAGAGGGTCTTGGAGCTGTCACTTGCAGCTGCCCGATCCTTCCTGCTGAGCGAACGAAAGGCTGAGCGACTGCGTGGAGCAGCACTACTCAACGAAGCAGTCGCTGCTCCGCGGTGTGGCCGGCTTCCGGAGGCGGGCAGGGAAGCGGGCAACCAGGAGTGGATGGCGGCTCTCCTGCCTCCCTCCCTCCCCTTGCTTGCCTCCTCTGGAAGCTGCCAGGGCAGCCCCAGCCCACGGAGCACACCTTAGCATCCCCTCTGAGCAGCACGACAGAAAGACTCTGCCTCGCACAGCCCGGCCTAGAAAGATTTTGCAAGCTGCACATGATTTCGCCCCATTTCGTGCCCCACCCAATTTGCGATCCATGTCCCTTGGGGTAGTCCTAAAGTTAGAACTTCATCAAAGCAGCCTGGGCCTGACGATAATCTCCTCAGCACCCAGTCTTTGGGGCAGATGCTTGGCAACGATCCCCCTCTGACTGTGCCCACATCCACCAGTTCGCAATTTGATAAAAATCGCCACCCGTGCCCTTGCCGCTCCAGCCTTAAACCTAAGGTCTTTTTATTGTTGTTCCCAAACACCAGTGTTATGACATAGTAAACAAAGGGTTGAGCGCTTAAGGGGCAATCCTATGCATGTTTACACAGAAAAGCAGGAAGAAAACTTTACAGTTTGGCTCTCTAGGAGTTGTAGGATTGGGTTTTTTCCCTGGCTAAACATGCACAAGACTGCAGTTTTAGAGAGGGGAACAGCTGACCATGTGCAAATTTTTCATTTCAGAAAAATGATTTCAGACCCAAAATGTGGAAGCATGTATGTATTCTAAAAGCTGACATGAACATTTTTTTTTTTGTATCATCACTTGAGCAGTTTTTCCCCAGCTTACGACCCTTCAGATGAATTGGACTATAACTCCCATCATTCCCAGCCAGCTGGGGATGCAGACTTTGGAGGACATTAGGTTGGGGAAGGCAGATTTATAAAGAAAGCAGTTTAAAAAAAAAAACATGAAATAGAAAATTTAAGAATTCCAACATAGGGGCCTGCTCTGGTCTTAGCCTAAATTTCATAGAGAAGACAAGGATTTAAGCTTTCAGTTTCATGATTGTTCACGATTGATGGAAATGTAGCAGACCTTAAAAAAAACCACAGTGTTTTGTACCAAATTATTGTGACAGTGTATTAGACTTGTCAGGTTCCTTCTCAAATTAAAACCAGCTGTATTCTACCTATTGGCTAGAGGAAGGGGGGGGGATCCCTCAGCCCACCACATACCACAATCTTCAGCAGCGACCACAAAACCGCAAGAGCATTTGTATGATCCTCGATCTAAGACAGTGCTGAAGTCACTACACAAACCAAACATTGTAAAGAGTGAAGGAGTCCATAAAAGCCGTTTTGAAATGGGAACTGGAGAGAAACCAGAAAGTAAAAATCTATATATAGGTGATAAGGTATGTTGTGTCTAAAACAGACTATTGGGGAGTGAGAAAAGAAATATTTCAGAATGACCATACTGAGCTGAATATCTGCAGCTGAACTTGCAATTAAGTTATAATTTATATGTACAGTAATGTGTCAGACACTCTTAAGAGGCATAGCTCATACAACTGCGCTATTGCCATGAGGGTCCTTGAGAGCTGTGTTGGTGACAGAACCAGGGAGCGGTTTGAAATGTTTTATTAAATATATTGGGCTCAACTGGATGACAATTGAATGGGAAGGTGGAGGTGGTCTTATGAATAATAGGTCCTTCAACACTTTCAGTATTTCATTTATGTATTGCATTTCTATACCACCCAACAGTTGAAGCTTTCTGGGCCGTTCACAGCAGTTGAAACCATAAAATACAACAGCATGATCAAACATACTACAAAACTTTGAAAAGTTTAAATCTGCAATATGAAACCAACATAAAGTCCAGCAGCAATATAAAGATCTAAAATACAGTAACAGATATAAAACAATAAAAAGGAAGAATTTACTATTGTCAGACACTTAGAACTGAAATAGTGATATGTCTCCATTATTTGCTTAAGGGGACGAGTGGTAACTTATATCCTTGATGTATTATAGGGGTTTAGGGTGGGCAAACATTCATTCACACAAGCCTGTGTACCGCCTTCCATACAGGCACTGCTATGATCCTGCAGTGGAAGTGAGTCCCTGTGATGTATTTCTCCTGCCTGCACATACCAGTAGCAGTGATTCCCTCCCGGCAGCACAGCCTGCTCTGGTGCTCACCTGGCCAGGGTGGCGTTTTGCCATGGGTGACAAGCCACCCAACACCTTGGCTGTGGTTTGTATGGCACAAGCCACGCTGCCGGGTAATGATGTTAATCCCCCGTGCTCATGGAGGCTCCCTGTTAATGTATGAAAGAGGCTCATGTTTCAGCCACGCCCAGGCTCGCTGAAGTCCATACTCAAGCCAGGGCCAGTTCACCTAATGTCTGGGTTAGAAAATGATGGGTTTGCACGATCACAGGATAAAATAAACTGCAGTGTCGTTTATCCCCAGTGTGCCCGTCGTGCACGACGTGACTTGCCTAATCGCAATCACAGAGGGTAGCATCCCATGTTGTCCAAACCTGGCAAGGTATGTGGCAGGTAATGGCTTTGGAGCCACCGAAGAACCCATGGCTTGCTTTATGGTTCTGGAGTAGTTCTGAAGCTACCCCCATCATGCATCTCACTGGGTTCAGATGACATGGGAAGCGATGCACCCAAGGATAATTAGGGGGATTGCGCCACACACGACTGGCACACGGGAGGTGGGAAACAGAAGCCACAGTAGCTTCTCTGGCTTCCATGATCATATGAGCACAACCTGTATGTGTGGACAAAGGGCATGTTCATTCCCCCCACCCCATTATTAGTCCAAACTGGACTTATGTGTTTTTGCCCTGTTTCCACCATATGTTTAGGGGTATACATGAATTTTGTTTCCATTCGTTTAAGCCCAGAACTTTAAAATCACTCACACCACTAAACATGAATACATTTTGTGGGCAAAACTTGCACATTTCCAGGAATGTGATGCTTGATTGAAAAAAAATGCCTACTTCAAAACAATGTATGCCCAAAATGCACAGTTTGGAGAAAAGATCACATTTTCACGTTTTAGTCCACAGAGGGATTTTTTTAAAGGCATGCTTTTCTTGTTCAAATGAATTAAGTGGGAAGTTCATACCTCGACTGGGAATAAGGCAGATAAAGCTTGCAGGTGGAATGCAGAGAATACTCTGGAGCATCACAACAGTATACTTCTGAAGTCAGAACTAAATATTACTCCTAACTGCAGGTGCCAAACTCCAGTGATAAATTTTATTAGGGGAATGCCACTTCAGAAAAAGGAAATCTAGATCAGCTGAGTAGCAGGGAGGGTCGTGCTTCATCTTTGCCCCATTAGTTGCTCTTCCACTAGAATTCCCCCAAAAGCTTTTCCTCTTGTTTGCCTTTTGAACCTCCTGCAGGAAAAACGTGAGGAGGAGAAAGGAGAAAACCATGCCCCTTTCCTACTCACTTTTCCTCTACAAAATGCTCCCCTTCTGGTCTGGCTTTTCTCTAACAAAATTGGCCATCTCTGTATTTTGGTACATTTATTCACATTTAACATTTCATTCTGTCCTGACACAGCATCCTTTTAGGAGATCAGCCATTGTGTTTTGCACCAGAAGCAGAGCCATCTTCAAAGGCAGTACCATGTATGGGACACAACTGCATAAAAATCTAGGTGTTAGTAAACCATGAGTAGCCATCTCTGTGTCCCAGCCAGAAAGGAAAGACACAACCTTTTCACCAAAATCACCATATGCCCTCAAATGTATGGCTGAGGTACTAGGATCAACCAGAGACTCACTTCCCCAACCTGCTGCCTGCCAAGATGCACCACAACCCCAGTAATTCCCAACTAGCATGGCTGTTGGCTGGGAAATGTGGGAATTGGAAAAAGGTTGGAAAAGAACAAGGCTGTTCATCCTTAGGGATCAGAGGAGGCTGAGCCAAATCAACGAAGGGTTTCCTTAACCTCATCTAGGCTACAGAAACCGGTGGTCACCATAGCTGCCCTTCATGTGCAGTTAGCAATAAGGTGTTTATTTAAACTGGTCAAGCAAATCCAAGCCAATGTTGCTGTTTTTTAAACACCCTCTGCCCCCTTTTCCTTGCACATAGCAAATTGATGAGATCTGGCGTGAAATGAGATGGATCAATGAAGCGCTCCAGTATGCACGGTACAGGCAGCCAGCTGCAGGCTTGCCGGTAATGAAGATCGTGGATCTCTCAGAAGAGCCTGTGCAAAAGAAGATAAGCTCAACTTCCTCCCATCTGGATTGTCTTCCATCCCCACCACCTTCACCAGAAACGGAGACCCACAGGAGGAAAGCCGTGAGTGGTAAGGCACAAACATTTCTAGCCCCTTCAGTCAAGGCACATTTCTTCACTCCCTTCAGATGTAGACACCCTGAAAACCACAAAGTTGCTCGTGGTACGCTCACCACAGGGCAAGTGATAGCAAAGCCCTTCCCATTGCCCATGCGATTCCGTAGAACTCACTCTGTCAGAATTGCTTGTCCTTTAGAGAGTTTCCTCTCTCTTTGCTTGCACCTACGGCCTGGAGAACCCACTGCATAATGTGCCAGCTCGTGTGAGGAGTGCCACGAAACCATACAGCTGGTGTGCTTGGATGTGTGTGGTGCTGATCCCCATGCGACCTGTAATATATAGCTCAGATCTGCATTTTCTTCTCTTAGAATTAGCAAACTAGCTAGAAGCAGGGTGAGGAAGACAGACACATTCCTAGGAATTACTGTGTATCATTTGGAGCATGGCAGGAGGGAAGGACCCAGATCTGTTCAGCATATCCTGAACAGTCATTGGATTCATTAAATCACCCTTAGAACATAACCTGAGAAAATAGACCTAGAGTGCTTCCAGGCATGGCTTTTGGTGTGAAATCACTTTGCCTCATTCCAGGATTTTAAGGAGTTGGGGGGCCAGTGTCTTTTTCCATTGGTAACCCTTATGCGTTTTCCACTGCTTCCATTTTTTTAACCACTGCAAAATGTTTTAAGGCAAGGAAAAAGGCACAAAACTGTCCTCAATTTTTTGTATTAAGTTTGAGGCTTTTGGCAGCAGGGAGGGGTTATATTATAAGGTTAAATCTTTTTTGTAATGTACAATATAAGTAAAGTCAAACATTTACTTATATTACTAGGAGACACGGTGTTTATTCAAGAAGCCAACAGTTGATACGTAGCTCAAGACAAAAGCTTAGTCAGATAGGAAGCCAGCATGTCTCTGGACAAAGACAAAAAAACGAAAAAGCAAACCCCTGGTTTGCAGGAGGTTCAGGGGAAGGTCAGAGGAAGAGCTTAGAAAAAGGAATCAGGGACAATGGTGAACAGAAAGCACCATCCTGGGCGGTGGGAGTCAGGGGAGGGAAAGAGCTAATTTTAAAGTAAAAAGCCTAAAGCAGAGTTAGAAAGAAACAGAAGGGAAGAGATAATGAAGCCCAAAAAGAAAGCCAGAGCTGCTGGGACTGGAGAACTGGCCGCCAGAGTGATGAACTTACAGTAAGGCATTGCTTGAATAAGGGTCATGGGTAAAACAGGGACATTGTCAAGTAAGGTTACTTAGATACATTTATCCCTGATTATTACCCTATTGCTCACTTGGTTGATCTCTCTCTCTCTCTCTCTCCCCCCCTGTGTGTGTGCACGCATGCATGTGCAGTGTATCCATTCAAATTTTAAAATATTTAATTATTCACAATTTTCCTCAGTAAAATGTTTAATTTTGTTATTTGAAACTCTGTGGCTCTTTCCTTTTGGATGACCCTCCTGCAGCTCTAGTAGGTTATTCCCACATTTCCTAAATTAGATACCTGAACCTTGAGATCCAGGGAGTTTGAGGCTAGTTTGGTGGGAGCAGCAAATGAAGACTTTCACCCAATGGCTGCAGGAAGAGAAGGGCAGGGAAGTATGGGCTCTGTAGTCTGCCTGTTTTCCTCTCCATTCATGGAACAGGGAATTTCTGGTCTGCAACAGAAGGAAAGATGGACAAGCTGCATCATGGCTTTTCATTAGCCTCATGTGTCCTGGTTAAAGCTTCCAGGTCAGGCTCCAATTCACTCTGGGCAACGGACGGCTTGAGTATGTCTGCTGAGCAGCTAGCCCTAGCTCTCATCTGCCCTCTACCTGCTCAGCTCCCCTCTGGCCCTGATGCCCTTGGCATCACCACGCCAGTTTTCTGCACTGCCTGTTTCCCACCGCCACGACTGTGAGTTAATAACATATTGCAGGTGAAATTGCAGATGTTTTGACAAGACATCTGTGCAGTTCTCTTGGAGGTGCTTTTAATCTACTCTAGTCCCAATCTTAAATGTCTGTTTTTGAAGCATCTGCCTGACTGCCCTTCAAAAGAACCTGGTCTTCTCATTAACCCAGCCATCCAGTTGACCGGATTAGAATGAGCTTTACTTTTTCTAGCTTTATTGGTACTTAAACCCACCATAGGGCTCAGTATAAGTCAGTCTACCTGCTGGATATTTTACTTAACACCTAAAAGTCTGAAAGCATCATTTGCCATTAATTAAAACTAGGTTAGCACTGCAAATCAAAGACACATTGTAGATCTATAATTTTAGCTCACAATGTGAAATTCAAGTTAGCAGCTAAGTCAGTCTAGAGATTTTCTCTTTTCCCTATGGGCAATCAGAACAAATGCCAGTAAGTAATAGCCCATCCTAATAATTCTCTTAACCATATAATCCTAATAGCACTTTACCTGAAAAGTTAAAGATTGCCCAAGATAGTACCTGAACAATCACTTTTGGAACATTAGGAGCAAGGAAGCGACATACCTCGGGTGAGTTTAGAGGTGGCAGGCATGGGAAGCTCATTAATTGGCTCGCCCTCCGAAGTGCCACTGCCAAGAGCCATACCGAGCAACTAGTAATAAAGCTAAATAACCTCCTGGTCATCAGTCAGTGAGGTCCGTGTGGTTCGTACAGGCACCAAATGTTATCCATCCATGACAAAAATCTTCAGGGGGCTCTCCTCCAAAGAAAACTGACTTCAGAAAGGCTGACTTGCATTTTCTGCAGCTAAGGGAAGGGAGAGGGCAAAATAATAACAACATCCACGTGAAGACAAATTAATGTCTGATAGATGCTACAGAATCCCACAATTTGCACACACACCCTCGAAAAAACCCAAACAGATTTTTAAAAATCTGGGAAACACTACCAAAATGAAATCAAATATTGATTTCATATCAGTATCAAAACTATTTTGGTTTATGTATGCAGAGGCATAAGAACATAATGATTTTAGAAGAGCTGGACTCAATCTAGCAACTCTTCCCGCAATGGCCCTCCCACTTGTGCCTGCCAGCGACTGGCACGTGTCCTCGGACACTGGAGGGTCTGCAGGAGTGTGGATCGGGATTCTGCCTGTTTTAATTTCCTCACTTTGGAAGCAGGGTGCTACCAGTCTGTCTCAGAAATCTCCCTCTTGTTGAGGTAACTCCACCAGCAAAGAGCAGACTTTGCCAGATCTTATCATCATCATCATCATTTCTGTACCTCCCAACAGTTAAACCCAGCTGGGGCTATTTACACCAAATTAAAACCCTTCCATACATAGTAGAAAACATATGACAAAGCCACTTATGAACAGTGCCAAACATTCCACAATAAAATAAAAGCCTATTATTTATTTGTTTGTTTCATAAGACATAGCTATACTGCTATGCTCCCTTGGGAATCTCTCCTTTGCAGTGTAAGCTTACCCAAACGGAAGAGGTGGCACCACTGTTACAGCAGGCTGACTGAGCTCCGCAGAGAATGTGGGAGCAGCATCTCCGCCCCCTCTGCCCACCCTGCCATGCCACAATCTGAGCTTCGGAGTGGCTCTGCAAACAGTCACGGCAAATCCACGTTGCGCTACCTAACGTCACTCTATCTTGTTGGGGGGGACAAGGAGTGCCAGATGCTGTGTGGAGCTGCGTTGCCCTGTCCTCATGTCACGCATGCTTGGAGCACACAAGCGGGAACTCGAGATGGGAAGAGCACACAGAAAAGGAGCGCGTTTAACAAACTGTTAGGCTAGAAATAAATTGTGGGGGGTTGTGAACCTTCTCAGAGCACCAGCAGGCATTGCAACTACTCCATTTTTTTTTTTTTTCTAGCACCTGCATTTTCGCCTCAAGTTTTGTGCTGGACATATAGCCATTCCGGGCTGAATTGTGCAGAGCCCATGCTTGCATATGCTTGATGCTGTATTGCTAGTACCGTAGGATCACCAAGCCTACCTCTAAAACAAGAGGAAAAATGTTCTTTCTGCTGTGACCCTAGACCACAGGGGGAACATTTAGCCTCTAAAATCCTCATAAACACAAAAGCATCTTCTTTTACTGACACTCTGCCTAATCTCAGAGGAATGGACACAACAGATATGGGCAAATATGTAGTTGGGCAGGAGGTAGACAAATATTGTGTTTCAAGGTTTTGAGCATTTATTGCTTTAGTTCAATTTGAAAATACATAATTTGCATTTCTAGCCCTGCAGCAGCTCACTGAAAATTCACTGGCATTTATTCATACATTGTTACTGCTCTTTAGAAATAGGCCTTTACAATTTATGGAGTAGGCCAGGCACTTTCTGAATGCAAACACCTCGTTCCGTAGATGGAGCAGCCTCTATTCATTTGGCCTGGCACTTTCGATGTAGCCTTCAACTACCAAATGAACCAATCTAACCCACAGAATTGCACCTTTAATTCTATACATACTAGCACATACAAAGAGACCATTCCTGTGCATAAACAAAAAGTTAATATAACCAAGTGGTCATATAAAATTTGATATAGATAGAAAAATGTATCACCAGGTAGAACCCAGTACTGCAAAAAGAAAGGATTTAATTTAAACTGCATGAAATTGCACACACTAAAATTTGCAAGATACTGATAAAGCAAATTATGAAAAATCCAACATCATTGCACTTCCTAGACACTATCAATCTATTTGTCTTAACACTGATGGATGACAGAACAGGATCTAGCATAACACGTAGCAACTGATTGTAATCATAACCAAATGTCAAGACAGAGCTAAGATACCTCCACCGTTCCACTAAATGTGAATGAAAGGTACATGCTTCCCCAGTCCTTGTCTGTTTCAACCCCAGTATCCTGGTAGGGCTCTCCAGCAGTGGTGTCTGACCGAATTTCCCACCATGTCGGGGCCTCAAGGGCATTGCAGGAACTGCCTCCAGGTCCACCAATAGCTGCAGGACTCACTCGTGGAAGACCAGCTGCATATCACTTCATACCTGGAAAAGCCCTCCCCCAGTGTCCAGTCCGCCTCACGTTTGGGCAGTGACTGAGGCAGATCTGTTTCAGGGTGCCTCTTGCAGGAGACAGTGGGGCACTTGGTTGAGATGCGTGATCTGCCAGTAGTTACTCAGTTTTATTCTTCTGTTAGCAGATTCCCAGGCGTACTCAGATGAAGAAGGTTGCTCTGAGGTGTTCCTTCCAACTGACAGTGACTATGACTCTAGCGATGCGTTGAGTCCTCGGGAGCTGGATTTGGTTTATTCATCCTCCCAGGACATATCCCATCAGGCAGTGAGCTGTCTGAGCGGCAGCGCACCAGATGTCCTCCAGGTCCACGACATCAAACCTTGCCTGACTCCAAAGCAGAACCCAAGAGGAGGCAGCTCCTTAGAGACGGATGTTGACCAGCCTACAGAGTCCATGCAAAACTTGTCCATAGGAGGGCTCTCGCCCAAAAGTACGGAGAAGAATTTTGGCTTGAGGCAGCCCTTGAGTTTCCTAGGAAAGAAGAAGCATGGAAAGCATCAGCACTACAGTTACTTCAGCCGACACCATCGCTGGCTGCGTGTGCACAGTGAAACCCAATCCATGTCCCTCTCGGAGGGTCTCTACACACCCCATCTCACACGAGCCATTGAGTTCTCACAGGAGTCTACCTCTGGTGAGCAGATAAGCATTTCTATTGATTGTCCACGCAGCCCCTTCTTACCTCACGCTTCGAGCCTCCCAGAAGAAGGGAAAGGCAAATACCAGGAACTGAGGCCTAGCATCCGCAGGATCTACGTGGAGCCTTACAAGACCAGGCTACCCAGTGAAGATGGCAAGTCCTGGGCACTGAGCACCCAGCCCACGGGTCTGCACAGCCCCACAGGTCAGGCGACAGTTCCACAGGAGCAGTCCTGTCCTCACATCCCTGAAGTATTCAGCAGCGATCTTTAAGGGTGGCACTGTCCCTCAGCCCTGCCTTTAAAATGTGATCCCAAGGTCACAGCAGGGGGCTCGTCTTCAAAGCAAGCCTTGGAGTCTTCACAGATGAAGATTAGTCCTTCACCATGGTTTTCTAGGCCGAAGCATGCAAGAGGGTTTGTCTTTTGCAGATGCGCATGTTTGCACAACCATTTCTAACCTAGGCTGAGCTGACTCCTGACTGTTACGGATTTTTCTATGCTTTTGACAGGGCAATGAGAAATGTTCACCAGCGGGCATTTTTCATTTAAAAAAGAAAGTGTGTACTTTTTCACCCTTCTTTGCTAGGGTCCACAGTCCCTATCAACTAGAATTTCAGCACCACTTGTAGCTTTAATTTTAGCCTATCAGACTATGCCATGCGATATCACCAAGGTCAAACAAGGATGTGTCGGTGTGAGGTTAACACCTATTAAAGAAGCAGTTACATCTACCCTCTGTGATGTCATCATGTGGCGCAATCTGATCGGCTGCATGATAACCCGATCCCCAGAACCTGTCCCCTCATGCACACTCACACAAATGAAGCAGCAGTATTTTTTGTGGAAGGGGAGAAAGATGTTGTGGAAAGCACTTCCTCTGTTCTGCCTCAGCCTGGCTGTGCTTTTCTGCAAGGCCGGGAGCAGTTTTGCACAGGCAGCTTCTCCTGGCCACACAGAGCTTTAAAGGGACAGGAGTTTTCTGGGAAAGGCTTTCCCCAATCTGTTGATGATGGGAACTGTAGTCCAACACATCTGGTGAGGACCAGATTAGGGAAAGCTGTCTCTGGCCATAGCAAGCTCACAACGTTAAACTGGCCACTCCGTCTCCTACAAAGGGTTGCTGCACTTTATCTACTTACAGTTCCCAGCATCTTTAGGATGACAGTTCTGGTGGTTAAAATGACATAAAACTGATACAATCATAGTACAGACTGGAATTGGCATGGCACCGTATCCCTTTCATTTTAAAAGCAAGTTGCTCAACAGTGGGATTTGATGATTTACCATCATAAACCAAGAAGGGTGAGAGATGTAATTTTGCTGATGCACCCTGAAGTAATGGTGAATCCTAAAGTGACCCTAAGCCTAAACATGGTCTTTTTTATTTCCTGTAAAACATGTGGGTCTAATTTTTAAAAACTAAGCACACTTTTTCAGTAGCCCAATGAGAATTCCCCTTGACGCACAGGACTCCACAAAACACTCATGTATGCTCCTGCAAGATCCCAGCTCCTGTATTATCCCACACGGAAACCCAGTGGGCACAGTGAATTTGGTTCAGGTCTTTTTTTAATATTTATTTCCAGTAAGGCTAGAAATCTGGATTTTAACTCATGAAACAATTTATAAACTGAACTAAAGGGTGAAATTAATCTGTACCAGCTCTACTAAATTAAAAATCAAGACTGCCTGATCATGAGAATATTGGCATTACTAATTAACTGAACCCAATAACGCAAAAGCAAACATAATCTGATAGCAGCAAAGCAAATGTTGAATTAACTCACACACTTCTTTCCATGTTACTCCTTGGCTTTCTATTTTGCTGGTGCTGTAGTTATTATCAACATTTCTGTGTCATACAGGCAGTCCCCAGGTTATGAATAAATTCTGTTACTGGGAAAAGGGGGATTTGTCTTTAAGTTGAATTTGTATGTAAGTCGGATCATGTCAGCCCTTCACATTTACAGAGGTGAGAGGTGCAGGACCCCCATGCACATGGAAAAACCATAAATACCTCTAAGCCACATCACCACCCCAACTCCGGAGTGCCTCCACTTAGCAGCAAGGAAATGCCGGAGGGATTGCATGCTTTGGAGGCCTCCCTCTCTACCCTTTCACTTCCTCTCTCTCTATGGTAATAATGCTTTGGGGGACCTCTCTCTTCGTTCACTTCCTCTCTTTCTGTGGTAATGACACTTTTCTGCAGTGGTTAAAAAAAAAAAACTAACAGGCTTTAATAAGTACAAGTTGTTTATTAACTTGGACATTCGTAACTTGGGGACTGCCTGTAATTGGAAATCTAAACACCCATGTCTTGCAGAAACGTATTAAAGAAGAGTACCTGAAGATAGTACTTTCTGTGATTGATAGAAATTTTAATATAGAAGCATCACCCCATACCGTGTGCACTTGTTTTGCCCCACTGTCATCTCTGGGACAAACAGGTGGTGCAAATAGTGTCAAACCCTCTTTACTGGAAACTATAACAGAATGGACACTTTCACCATATTACCTGAAAAATTCTCAACAGTTGTTCTCCTAAAAGGTTCACATTTCACCTTCCTGCAGGCTTAATTTCTGTATTCCATGTTTGCTTCTTAACAATCATCTGCCTTCAATGTGGCTTTGTTTATAAGCAGCAATCAAACAATCAGTCACTCTACTTCTACATGCTAATTGATGCATGCATTTCACAGTGAGGCCTGTGGCTTGGATCGATCAATCCATTGATGGATGGATGAATGGATGGCATCCAGAGATAAGTTAGAATTAAATATTAAAATATCAAAATTCTTTAAACTATGATAATGGTTCAGTCTCCCCTTCCCATAAAATTTAATTTCACCAATTCTAGCCCTATTAACATCCCCTATTGCACAGAGCCACTAATTTGGACTTGTTCTGGAGCATCTTGACTTCAGTCGCCTTCTGCTAAATGTACTGGTCTCTTAGTGATGCTTTGTGAATTTTCAGAGTGTCTCGGTCCACATTAAAATGTGATAAACTGTTGGTTTTATCATTAAATTCTGCAGTCATCTAAGTCATTGCCAAATAAAAAAAATGGGAGGAGAGCAGAGCAGAGCAAAGGAGAGGAGAGGAAAGAAAAAGGAAAATACTAATGCAATGGCGACTCCTAGACCTGAAGCAAATTTGCTGCAAAGAATTCCCCTCTCAGAATTTTGATGTTGACAATTTTCTTGTTCACTGAATGCTCGCATCTTTGCTGAATATTCAAGATATTTGAATCCTTGACGTCTTCTTTTGACATCTAATGATACTTTGGGATGCTTATATAATGATTCTTATACTCTGTAGGGCATAAGTTAGTCATTACTCTTGTTGATTTCAATGGGTCTGCTCTAAATATGACTAAGCCTGGTTCCAACTCTTTGTGTTTGATAGCTGAATCCGGAGAAAATCAGTAGGTCGTGAATATTCGTTTCAACTCTCAAGGCTACCAATGCTCCTTTTGCCCATTATAGACCCGCCCCCAATCATTCCTGTTACCAAGGATGGACAATGGTAATGATGGATACGTGCAACGGATGAAAGGTCTGAGTGCAGCCTACAAGCCCTTACATGCACATAGCTGGGTTTAAGAGGAGGTATTAAAAACACGAAAGTGAACTGGGGTGGTTTAAATCAAGAAAGGGTTGGCTTTGCCCGATCAGAGCCGTAACATATCTCTAAACCTTAAGAGCTCCCAAATTAACTGTGAGTTGAAGTTTCAGGTTTTATGTAGAACCAGCAAAACTTGCACCCATCATTCATTGCTGTTAGACCACTCACTGAAATCCTGGTCTAAACACTGTCGCTTTAAAAACACCCTTCTCTGTTTGCCTGCTGAATTCATTAATGACTGGATCATTTTGCATGCATACATACATATAGCAAAGGCACCCCACACAGAAAGCTATAAATTACTACTTCATTGCTGAAATGTAAATATTTTTAAATGGAGCCAATGAAAGATTCGAAGTGGTGCAGAGGGGAGTAAGAGGGGGAATTGGGTTTGGTGTATATAGGGGATGGAATGCTTTATCCTGAAAGTTTATGCTTCACGTATTTAAAGAGAAATGTTTGGGAAAGAAAAGGAGCATCTTTCTGTTTCATGTGTTACACGAACGTACCCACAGATGTACTAAGTTGCTGGTCAACCCTTTTGAAACACCATGGCTCATGACTGTTATCTGTGTGCGCGTGTGCATATCCTTTTTAACTTTACCAACAAGAATGCGATGCATTTGAAAAAGATGCTGCAGAGTCGGAAACACCTACAAGTGTGAATTTGGAGTTTCTCTGAGGTGTCCAATTTTGCTATCAAGAGAGTATATATTTAGAATAGGCCGTTATGTTTGTGTGCGGTTACAGTGGCAAAGTCTAACAAGATTTTTTTTTCTTGTTTTGACCTTTCTACTCGTACTTTGTGCAACAGGAAAATGGACACCTCCTGTTATGACATTATCATGGTAGAAACTGAGGCCGTGCAGAAATGAAATGCTCACTAATGTTTAGAACAAGGGGGAAATGATCAGGTATAGGATAATGCTAAACCTTAGCTTCCTCCGTTGCCGTGGGAATGGGCAGTTGGGTTAAACTCTAGCCCTCTTGGATCTGTTACCAGAATCCTAAATATCCAATATTGCCCATCTTTTACTTTTGCAACAAACATTTATGGTTCTCTGATCTAGATGCCCATTTTTTTTCAAAACGGAAGATGGCCTGCTAAGGAGTTGTGGTGCCTGCATCGGTTAGCTCTGCCTGCTCCTGGCTGGATGAAGCCCGACGGTGCAACAGGCTGTGACCCGTCCCCAGCCCACTTTTTCAGTATCTCCTGATTGACCCGGGGGGTGATGTGCAAACCCTCCTCCTCCAGCAGAGGACAGAGCTTATGGCCTTCATATAAAATGTGAAAACAAGATGGATCGAATGCTGCTCACCAATCCCAATTCCGGTCTAGATAGCTGGCAGCCTGTTTTAAGAACTGAAGCCTCTTCGGACAAGGGCCACGTTGATCAGCCCTGTTCAGATGTTAAGGGCTCACGTGGTCTGGGGAAAATGGGAATAGACTGGCCCTTGCTTATCCCTCCATTAGGTCACCGCAACTCGATCCCACTGCCCTCCATGCGTTCAAGGTAGAGGGGCTGATGTGGGAAGCCTGCTGCATCCACGCCAGCTGCATGTGTGCGGTTCCCCCCGGTGTGGGCAGCCTGGTGGGCACAGCTGGTTGCCCTTTGAAGATCTCTGGGGGACGACTGTGGCTCAGTTGCAGAGTGCCTGCTTGGCTTGCAGCAGGCCTCAGGCTTGATTTCCAGACTCTCCAGGTGGCAGTGGGAAATCTCCCCCTTGAAGCCCTGGAAAGCCACTGCTGCCAGTTAGTGCTAACCGTACTGGGTTAGGCAGATCCTTCGTTTAGCATCTTGTGAGGCAGCTTCCTCTGTCCTGTGACCTTGTCCAACACGCAACAGGCAATGGGGCCGGGGTGCTTGGAGGAGAGGGCCAGCTCGTGTATCCCTCTGAGCCCCCTCCCGTGTGAGGGCGTTCGTGCCTGAGAAGGGCCGCCTCTTCCCTTTGCCCCAGAGAAAAAGCGTGCTGTGTGAAACGCAGGAGACATGCTTAAAGCTGGGAGCAGCCCGGCAGCCCATGCAGGGACGATGGATGTAGGTTTGCCACTGCACCAGCACGGAGCCTGGGAGGTGTGCCCACCATCTTTGCAATGCACCAGTGGATGCTGGGATGCAACTTCTGGATTATGCAGTCGCATGGAATGCAAAGAGTCTTGGGATGAAGGTGTTTAAAGCCACCTGGCCTTTTTTGTATATAGCAATTTGGCTGTTTACTGGTTGTCCTTGTTCTTATTCTTATTGTAACTTGTTGCTATCCATGCAACTGAGTGTTTAAAAGTTTCAACTTTGGTACATTAAATGCACAATTTTGTGTGCTTAAAACCTCTGTACATATACAGATGCACAATGAATACTGTGTTGAATGTCCTCTCGGGATTTTGCATCCCAAACAATATTTTCATGTATATGTCTCTTTAAGAAATGTTTGAAAATACTGCTGTATCTCATGTGCCTCTCCACTTGTGTGTTTTCTGGAAAGAGGCCTGGCTCTTACACAAAATAGTAAATGAATCTAATTTTCAACATGTATTTTTGATAACTTCAAATGTGTGGAAAAGTATTTTAAAGAAAAAAATTGATCCAAAAATATTAAATCTATTTGAGCTAAATGTGTATTCATTGCCATAAAAGCTGTTGGGTTTTGTTTTTAAATTTAATATTATTTTGTGTCTAATAAGATATTATGGACAGGGAATCCTTTTGGAATTTTGAAGACATGAAATGCTGTTTTACTTCTTATTTAAATTGCATTGTCAGGTTTCTTTTCTCTCCAATATCTAAAGATCCATAAAGTAGAGATTCAGTTCTTGGATCACTTCAGCACTGCAACTCCTATTCATTTCTATAGAAATTGCAAAGTTGCCATGCTTTTAGAATTGAGCTGCATGTTACCATATATACTTGTGTGGAATACTGAGATCCCTTTTCCCCAGCCCAAATGTTTAGCTCATTGGCTTGTTGATGGCGCTTCCCCAATGAGTGTTTATCTGTGTGACCTCAGCCCGGGGATCCACCTCTGCAGCAAGGAGCTGCACCCCAGAGCTCTGAGATGCAAGAGCTGCACAACCCCTGCACTTTCTGGAGTTTCAGGAAACAGGTTCTTCTGTGGAATCCCACACACTGGTTTTCCCTAACCTAGAAAAGGCCTGTGCAGTGGTCACTTTTGAAGTACAGGTGCCCATCATGATGGCCCCATTACTGAGGCCCCAGCAAGGATCCAAAACTAGAGGCAATGCTGTTGAGCCGTATCAACAACCTAATTGTAGCAGTTTTCATCTTCACCAAGAACAGGCCTTTGGCTTAGCCAATAGGGTATAATTGCCCATTTGCGGCCAAGCCACCCCAAAATACTTTGTATTGCAACAGGGAGCATTTCCTTCCAGCTACTGCAAGGATCTCAGCACAGCCCAAAAGGGACGTGGAAGGCCCAGGAGAGGGCACGAGACAGAAGTGTCCCTGGGAATAAACAACAGGACACGCTCTGGTGCTACATTCTTGTGAACTCTGTACCACTGGTCCTACGTAAGAGCTTGTGTCCGTTTCAGCCTCGTCCCCACTTGTTTAGAATGGATTTTCACTATGGGATGGGAGGGATTTGTGTTAATGCACATGAAAAGTAATTAGCTTTACAGAATGCACATTACTGGAAGTGTCCAAGTACAAATTTAGTGCTGTGCATTTGCACTAATCCAAATTAACACAAATGCAAATTACTGCCAGTAGAATGGAATTTTAATTTTAAAAAATCGGGTTCCATCAGTGGAAGGAAAGCTAACCCAACAATGTGCAAAACACAGAATGGATTTAACAGAATCCATATATCCCTAATTAGAGCACATATACCAGGAGGTACCATGTGAAAGGAAATTCAATTGGCCATAACTGCAAGCATGGCTTTTCCTTCTTTTTGTTTTGGAAGGGGGGTGTATGCCAGTATATATGGTAACAAAGTTCCATGCTGAAGTCACCCACCGTACAACAGCATACATCTCCCAGGCAAATCAAGTGGTGCACTGTAGGCGTCCAGCCTCTGCCAAAGGCATGTGTGGCTGCTCTGATGGAATGCAAAAGATTTCACAAATGGCAGCCCAGCGGTCTTGGACAAAGCATTCCATCATGTGTCCTTCCTTGAGCTTTTAATTTCTAAAGATGGCGGTTTTGGTGCATGTACCAAGCTAAGCGAGCACAAGTAATAAAACCAGTCATAATAATGTAAAGGTGATTTACCCCTTAAAAGCCATGCCACCAAAACAAAAGCCTGATTTGTGTGCATGTGTCTTTAATGGCTTTGGTGCATTTCTGCATGGAATGTGATGCATTGGGTGGGGGGCAAGGTTCCTTGGGTGGTTGTTTGTGCTTACCAGTGTGGGATTTCTTTTTCCATGACAGCGTTGAGGTGAGCACTGACAACTCCCACAAAACCCTTTTCCAAATTGTCACGTCTTGTGAAGGAAGGACTACGCCATTTCTAATTGCCTCTGTGTTGTACACTGAAATGCTTTAAATCCAACTGGAGAAGAAACAACTGTGAATGGGCCAGCTTTTAATAGCATGTTTGTGACTTGCTCTTCTGACAGCAGCGACTGTTTAACGTTTCTGTTTCTTTATTCCAATGTGTTGTCTTTTCCCAAGTAAAATGTCGCTTTTCCTTAATCTTACTTTATTTTTCAATCTGTTCTTCAAATAAAAAAATCTTTTAAAAAACACAACAAAATTTAAATCATTTTATTAACATGTTTTTGATCTCTTACATGGTTTTCTGGGGATTCTGTTATCACCTTAGAATATTGGAAGTTGGCAGAAGATGGTCAGTTAATTATCCACAGTGATTATGCAGATCCTCCCTATTTGTACCATGGATGGGAAAGCAATTAATCACACCCTTTCCCAAATAGAGCTGTTGCATCCCCCACTTGTTTTCCTTTTGCTTGTTTTCCTTTCACTAAAAATTAATGCATATTTTTAAAAGCGGGAAACTGGTTGAGACTATTGGTTTCGGCCCAGGATTGGCAGGGGCTGCCTTCTCTCAGGCTCCACCTCGCCAGCCCCAGCAATGTTGGTCTAACAGCACTGCAGGACTTTGCAGGGGCGACAAAAGCCGTGCTCTGCAGCCCACACACACCCAGACCACAATATGGACGATCCGAATGGACCTCATTGGCCAGCTCTTCACATGCAGTGCGATAAGGAAGGTTAGGAAACATGCATGCGCCCATTTCCTTTTGCTTCATTGGCCCATCCGCTGTTTGTGCTGGATCCTGCTTGGCAGCCCATCAGCTCTGTAGGACCTTTGAAGAAAATCACTGCATTGGGTGCATTTCATCCGTATGGACTATCCCATGGGGAAAGTCGTCCTTTCAGGACATGCAATGATTTTCTTAATGTTTCCCAGCCCTCCTGAGATATCTTTGACTAATGAAATCCAGTTCTACATAGGTATTGGTGGTTTTGCTGGTATATTAGCAGGTTTCTGTAGATTCTCTGGCAGGGCTTTTAACACAGACCTGCAGCAGAGGCCATTTTTGAACGGAGAGAGAGAGGGGGGGGGGGAGAGGGACCCCCAACTGCTAAAAGAAAGTTGGAGCAGGTCTATCAGGCATGCCGAACCTGTTTCAGCCCAAGAGCTGGATTCCATTTCAGAGAGGCCGTCAGTCCTCCATTCCAGTGGAAAGCAGGGCCAAATGCGAAAGCAGTGCGGCCAAAATGCAAAATGTGCCAGCATCCTTGATCTTAGTTCTTAATGCAAGAAGTAAATCCTTAGCAGGTAAAGCTGTGGGGGAAGGCCCTCACAGATGCGGGGGGAAGCCCCAGATGACCGGTGGTCAAGAAGAAAGGGGAGTCTGTCTGGGAAGGGCTGTTACCCCGGCAGGATTGGACTGGGACCCCAAGCCCAAGATTGCCTGCCTGTGAGGTGTGTGGAGGCCGAGTGGCTTTTGTGGAGAGGATGCTCAGCTAATTCACAATGCCTGAATGCCATGGAGGCACAATTTAAGATAAGCTTTAACCTATAAAGCCCACCATGGCTTGTCAGCTACTGCGAGAGACCCACTCCACTGTAATCTTTAGGTCAGCTCCATTGTCGATTTGTTGCTTGCATCCAGTCTCCTGGGTAGGAAGGATATACATTTAAATATTCAAACTGAAGAGCTGATAAATAGAGTATTCCTAAATTAATTTTCTTCTGTGCTTTTCAGCAACCATTTTATAGGCAAAAAAGTCTACAAACCTCAACTAATGTGCCTTTCAGCTCTTTTTTTCCCCATGCTGCTAAAAACAATCAGAAATAATGTTTAAAATGACAAAACATTTAATGTTTTGTAAACGGGAGTGGAAGGAATTCAAATTATTCCTTTCTTTAGAAGCTCATTTTCCTTTATTTTAATTTAATATCATTGTTGGTTAGATACTCGCTCCATTCTAGGATCTAATTAAATCAGTTGAATGAAGTCCTCACTGGCTGAAAAAAAATTATGCACTGAAAGGGAGCAAGACATTCCACCTCAAGGAAGGTGGGATAGATGGGTGCATGTTAGGCTGGCAATATTGACCCGGAGGCCCAAGCGAGATAAAAATAGGGAACCCGGTTTTATGGGGGGAACCTATTCTCTGTAACTAGAAAGGGAAATGGTACAAAACAAATCAATTATCATGGCTGTAACTGTAATGAGAGCAGGAAATGAGGCATGTCTAACCAAGTCTCATTCATAAATTAGTCATTCCCTTTGCTGGATGGGCTGTTTCTCCAGCTCGACACGTCGCATTTCTAGAAATGTTTGACTATATGGGAGGGTGCAGCGCCTTTCCTCACCATAGACCCCCTTCCCAGATCTCCTGAAAAAAGATACATTATGGCAAGATGTAGAATGCTTGCCATATTACTGCATTCCCAATGCCAAATTTAGTTTTAACCTTTCAGCATTGAAATAATCCACAAACTAGACTTCACCCGACATACTTAATGCTGACAAATAAGGAACTGAAGCAGAGGGCAAAACACCTCTTTTCAGCTCATGCATCCAATGGGGCAGATTTCTCTAAATAGACGTACTGCATAGGGCAAGGAGGCAGGGACATTCTGTGGCTGCTCACCAGTGATGAGTAAATATTCTGCACATTCTCAGAGATGCTCTTGTCTATGTCTTGATACAAACTTGGACTGAGCTGTAGCATGGGAATGGGCACCAGGGTTGATTCCTGGTTCAAACTAGGGTTGAATTTCCCTGTTTGAATTCCAGGGCTTCAAGGTTCAGTGCTACTGGATGTCAGAAAAGAGGAGAAAGGTGTTCTAAGATTCTGCTTCTTATGTCAAAATGCCTAAAATACAAATGACAGAAGATGTGCCAGTCGGTTACTACAAATGAACCGTAATCTGTGTAGATGCTAATAATATGACCCAGCTCTATAAAGCGCGGTCACCTTTTCCCCCACACAGGACAAGATTCGGTGCGGAAGGAACCTCAGCACTCCAAGCCCACCAGTCCACCAAGTCACTTCGTGGGTGCACCACAAAGCAGTTACAGCAGAGGCCAGGTTTTCTAGCATCTTGGAGAAGTTGTGTGCATGGGAATGTACATTGGCATGCTGACTCCAGAGGGATGAAAGTATACTGACCGCTTGAGAAGAGGAGAAGGTACGGGCCACCTGTAAACATGGTGGGAACTTTTTGCAGGGGTCGACAGATCTACATTCTGTTCTGCGCAAGGCCAATTCGTCCTTGCAACCCTCGGCTGACACCCTCCCCCCCACCCCCCGCTGCAATATCTCATAATGGGTGGCAGGGGCTGAGGAGGATCAGAGAAGGGGGGTGCTGGGGTGGCCCCATCTTTGCCCCAACATCCGCTGCCTTAATCTGCTTGAGAGATGGAGAGGAGTCAACTTCTCACAGGTGGCACAGAGCTGGAAGGTGCTCAGAGGAAAAGAAATAAAGTTGTTCCAAGCTATGCACCAACTGAGTGGGAAATTTAGGCCCTCCCCTGATGTGGGGTGGGGGGGTCCTCTTTTGGGAACTCCTGGCTGTAAACATGGCATTTGCACAAATCTCTTGCATCTGCACTCCCAAAATTTGGCTAGATTGATTCTCTCAGAAGGGGGAACTATCTCTGCAGCGTTTATACAATTCTTCCAAGAAATAAAAAAGTTATCAACAGTTACCTTAAAAAATATACAGGTGCATAGCATACACGTACATACAAAAACCCAGCCTCAGAAATGTAGAGACATACCGTATTTTTTGCTCTGTAAGACACACCTGACCATAAGATGCACCTAGTTTTTAGAGGAGGAAAACAAGAAAAAAATATTCTGAATGAAATGGGCACATAATCAGAGGCACATTCCCCATCACTTCCCCATGGGCTGCACATCTGACAGACTTACTGCACACACATATTTGCTCTATAAGATGCACAGACATTTCTCCTTACTTTTGAGGGGGGAGAAAGTGCGTCTTATAGAGCAAAAAATATGGTAATCCCTTCATAAAGGACTGCTAGGCTTGCACATTCTATCCAGGTCTGGCAAACAGGAAAAACAGTTATGCTCTGTTTATTACATTTCTATACAGAAATGTATTTTAAAATGCTAAAGCTCTCTAGGCAGTTCACAACATGTACTTGTTGGTTTCCAGTTATAGTCAAGGGGAAGCATGAAAAACAGGATTTCCAAATCAAGATTTGGATTCAGACCTGACTTAAAGTGAGCAACCTCAGAATTAGTCTGAGCTTAGATGTGTTGTTTTCTGAAGCACTAAACTGGGCTCTGAACTGAACCTTGTGGTCAGTGCCAACCCCTACTATCTAGTTGGAAAACATTAACATATATAGTTAATCTGTAGACTGCTGCTGTCTAGCATCATCTTCATTTCCTGAGCAGACATGCCACTACTTCATGCTGCCTTGCAAAAATGGCACTCCCTCTTGTTGCCTTCAGTAGGTCTATGCTAGGAACTGCTGAGTCAATGGCTCCAAGGCAGATGAGTTCTCCTTCCCATGTTGGCTGTGGCTGGCATTTCAGCACAAACATGTTTGCCATCACCTGGCTGAGAAGATGTCCAATAGTGAATAGCATCCTAGCTCCAGAGAAACAATGAATGGTCAAGTACTGAAATACTCTTGTGTTGCTTTTGGGATATCCTGAGACCAGGAGAAGTCAGGTGTCTACAAGTAGCTAGACTCATATTTCAAAATGAACTATGTTTGTTGATGGTTTAAGCTGCAGTCCTCTTTTTATGTTCTCTTAATACACAATTTTACACAATTTTCCTTTATACAGGGGTGTGTGCACTTGTACAACAAGTTTCCTAATAGAATGCACTTTAAAACAGTATTTACACAAATAGATGCACTCTTGTATACACGGTCCCCAAAGCATAAATTTTTATGCACATTGTTTATTGGAAAACAATACTGCAACATTTGGAGAAGAACAAATTTCAAAGGATAATTGAGTTTTAATTCATTTATTTTTAAAATTGCAAAATTACATGAAGACAAGCATGGAATGACTCTTTCCCCCATCTCTACTGCTCCACTCTTGTTTTGGACCCACCCTGGAACCAGTCTATACCATTTCTTTCCCCTTGCACCAAAGGGAGGGAAATCGTAAAGGTAAAGACAAAAATAAATCTGGAAATGGGATGCAGAAAAGTCCCCCCCCCCCGGCCCCGCACTGCCATCATCCCAGCAGGACTTTGAATAAGGTCGTTCTGCCTCCCTTTGGTTCTCCAAACCACCCACTGGTAGGATTGCTCACTTAGACAACAGCGCAGGGAAATCGCAGCATGTGATTTGGGGTCATGTGATACTGCAGTGGGGAGGCCAAATGGATGAGCTCAAGACCCATGAGAATACCATGTCAGAGCAGAAGGCCACTTAAAATGTGTATCTTCCCATGAAGATAATTCTGAAACAAAAAACCCTTTAATAAGATAATACAATAACCATCTTGATGCTTGTTTGTATTTCCATCCACTTCTATTTTCTTGAAAATTATTATAGACTTCCTTTGGGACTTTAAAACATAACCTGCAAGTGTGTGCTATTTGGTCTGTAACCTATAATTTTATTTTTTTAATAATGTATTAGATTTATAGCCTGTCTTATCCTGATTACAAATGCTCATGAATTGGCTTTTCATCTCCTCTGAAAGGATTCTGCCTGGGAGAATCCACCACTTATACCTGCAAAGAGAATCCATGCTAGCAGACTAAGGAAAAGAGCAGTTAATGGCTTGCGTCAGAATTGTTATCTCAAGAAATATATGGGTGATTATTTGCCCGTTTTGTAGGCTTCATGCGGGAACTGTTTGGAAGGTAATAAACAAGATTGGCCCATGATACTTTCATGCTGGAGTGAAGAGAAAGATGGCATCCCTCTGATTCTGTGTGCCAGAAGCCAACTGGATTAGCAGATAAATCCACTGCGCTGGAAGGTGGTGGGCTCACCTGGGCTGCAAGCCCAGCATCTCAGCCCTAAGGCAGCTGCTCAGTGGAAAAGCCGGTCTGGAGCAGCTGGGCCAAGACCCATGTGGGCCCCAGATTCTGGGGAAGGGGGCCTTGGGCACGATGTCCTCTGTGGGCTGCCCTCTCTAAGAGCCCATTTCCCCCACCGCTTCTCACTGTCTTCCCCTGTTTATCTCAGGTCCAAGCTATACAACACCCAGAAGGGCGTTGTTTCTGCTCTTTCACCATTTATGACTGGTGGTGCACATGGAGAAAGCAGGTGAACAGGCCGGAGAAGCCAGGCCAAAATGCATGAGGCCAACAGTGGGTCCCTGCTGGTGCGCAGGCCCCCTGGCAGGCCCCCAGTCAGAAAGGCGAAAGGCCAACTTGCCTGTGATGCCAACTTTGCTCCACCTCTGCTGCGTTTTTGAGTAATGCGCCCACTAACCATTTCACCAGACTGTGGATCTCTTCCAATCCTTTGAAGTCCTGCACACCCCACATTAGCCACCCTGGGGCTGAAGGGCAGGATAGCAATCACAGAAATAACTCCAATCTATTTGGCACAGACGGTATGAAGATTATTGCTCTATGAAACCAGGGTGGCAAACCCTGTTTGGGGCGTGTGCCTTTCCATCCATCCTAATAATGAGCAGGGGGATATTTTGTGGACTACGTCCACCCAAATTTCAAAGTACATTTTCACCATGTTGAATAAGAAGAAATTGGCGCAGGGAGATGCAACATATTGAGTTCCCAAGCATATTCTTTGCCCTTCCCTTCAGCCAGGTAACCTGTTGGCTCATGTGGCAGGATAAAAATCCCATAAAGAAATAAAGAAATAAATGCATGCTTGCCATCATGGTGCCCTTGGGCCAACCTCGCATCTGCTGCATGTTATACGCAAAATCATCCCATAAACCACACATGATCACCTTAGTAAAGGCATTTTCTTTGCAAATGGATTAAATAATGTTCCACTTTAACATATTCAATCAAGTATTTATTAACAAAAGGGAGGTGGGGAAATTGAAAAGTCTTAGTGTGTGAAAGAGCAGAATCAGAAAGAATGCTGAGGTGGTAATTTCCTTTCGCTTGCTCATATTTATTTCCAGTGCTGTAGGGGTCCAGGCAAACAAGTTTGGGAACAAGGTCTCCATACAAATCCCAGCCTCTCGCTTGTGAGCATAGCAGCCTGCTTGTTTGGAGCTCTTTTATTTTATGTTCTGCGCACCTGCATGCTTTCCCCAAACCCTCCCGGCTTGCACCCTCCCACACACCGCCACCAGATATTTCTAATAACGTGCACATTTTGGTCTTAGCGTAAACCATGCATTCTACTCAAGCTTCACCTGTTTTAAGGCTAAACAAACCCTAATGCAATCTTGTGAATGTTTACTTGAGCATAAGTCATACTTTGTTCGAGGAAGCCCATTCCAAAGAAGTGGGTTTCTGAGTCCAGCCGAGACTCTTTTCAGGCACTGTCCCCCATTTCATGGAAGGGCAGCAGGGAGATGCCTCCAGTCCCGCCCCAGCATCCCCTGCCCAGTTAGTTCCCTGGACATCCACTCCTGGATGAACCACAAAGGCTTTCCCTTTTGCAGGCATCCTTTTCAGGCCGTGGGCCTCCCAGAGCCAAGGTGGAGCAGGGGAGCGTGTGACACTGGGGCAGGACAGGCAGCCTCCCCTCATCTCCTCAGGCAGGGGACACCTGACGAGGGCTTCAGAAACAGCTCCGGCCTTCACGGAAAATGGGGGTTCAGAAGGGCCTTCTCAGATACAGGAGGCTTCCCCTACAGAAAACCACTCCCCGCGTGCCGAGGGCCACAAAAATGGTGATGGGAAAGGAAGGCTGGCATGTTCTCCTCCTCGCATGTCAAAGGCAGAGTTCCCACTGGCCCATGCACTGGAGTCTGATCCAAACCCACCAGCCTCTGCTGATAGAATCTCACCATCCAGTGGAGACTGGCGTGTCCTGTATCAGGAAGGCTCCTGAGCCACTGCAGCTTTTCTTTTGAGTCTTCTAGAAACTTTATAGGAGCTGTCCATGGTGCTGAGCCAAGTGCCTAAATCAGGTTCGCCAGCATGGAGCACCAGTGATAGAGCCTAGAATGCTCAAAAGAAAAGCTGCCGTGGATTAGAAGTTGCCCTTCCTTTCTCTGGCTTCATGCAGCTACGCACACCCCTTGGGCCTTTCTGTTTGCTCCTCTCCGGCTTTCAAAAAGGGGAGTGGACCGTCCTGTCCATGCTGACCTCATCAATGCCACCTGGCATCATGTGTCAGGCTATTGTGCCACTACATTGTGAGTTGATGCAGCTGATGAGGTCTTGCTGCAGCAGGGAGGAAAGAGTGGCAGGCAATCCCCCACCCTATCCAGTTGCTGGGGTCCCTGAGAGGCACAGTGCATGACCAACCGGCCAAGCCACCAATGGCCAGAGGGCTGATGGGAGTTTAAGCCAAAACACCTGGAGGGACCAGTGTTGGGGAAGGCTGGCCTGAACCATCTGACCTGGACCATCCATAGTCTGAAATAATAATCTTTCCAATCCTGGCTCCAAGCCTCGGCTAGCAGTGGCTACGGCTGTGTCAGTTCTGGTGCCAGAGTAAAGATTAGTTTCCCCTAAGAGGAGAGGAAGAAGAGGAAACCATTCCCAAGTGGGAAAGGTGCTGCTTGTGGGATCCAGGGACATCCCTAAAGCATTCTCAGTCGGGCCCTGTGAAGTCTGGATTGAGCCAGAGGGTTGTGCAGAACGGCAAGGCCCTTTCTTATCATCTTCTCACGTCCTCATTACATTTCTGAATCCTCCGAACTTTTGAGTCTATGCATTCCTGTCCCCACAAGACCATCTTCAAATCTCCCAAACCTTTTTGTATTTTCTTAGTAAATACTTGGATTTTCAAATCCTGGGGGAAGTAAAACTATTGTGCATGATGCTCACAGAAGCTTCATGATGAGAGTCAGGGCTGCTGAGAATGCGTTTATTTTTTTCTCTCTCGAGCCTCCATTTGTTGGAACTCTGCATTGATCCGTGTAATTAAGGCACAAGCCTGTGGCCTCCAGGTGGGAAAGTTTGTTTGGAGACCCAGCTCTGAGGACCTTGTGGAGCACCTGCCTCCTCCCCCTGCAGCTCGCCCCGGCTGCCACTCCAAGGTTGGGAATGGCCGAGGAGGGGGCTAAAGCAGGGTGCTGGGGAGGAGACGAGGCTGGAAGCTGTGGCTTAGGCTGTACCCAAAGGATGCCCCCATCCTCCGCGCTGCCCCATCTGGACAGCTGAGAATGGGCATCAAGATGAAACAAAGGGCAGCGGGCACAGGGCAGCTGAGATTGCCTCACCTCAAACCCCACACTGGACACGCAGAAGCCTCCATGTTCAGAGGTTTTTGCACAATGAGGACAGGGAACGTTGGATTATGCCCTTGCTGTATTTTTAAGCCACCCAACAACTAGAATTGCTTGGGCCATGTACAGAAACTTGTACATCAGTTATGCTCCAGTGCTCAAACTTTTAGAACCCTTCACCCAGCGGAACTTAAGGGGCCTTACCTCTGAGGAAACATGTACTGAATTGCACTGTTATGTTGTGTTTTCCTCCCCAAAATCTTTCTTACCTCCAAGGAAACCTTTGTACCTCTACTTGGCTGCTGTGAAAGCCACAGGCCTTGCTAAGGTTTGTGGTGGTCTCAGTGATGCTCAGACAATATACCCAAAAACAGGGTTGGGCAGAGCGTAGACTGGGGCATATTGGTAGATCATCAAGTGATCCCCAAAGCCTTTTTGTCTCTGATTACCTGAAGTAGCAGCAAGAACAAGTGCAAGTGCAACCAGGAAAAAGGAGGGTCAGCCACATACAAATTGCTTCTCTCTCAGCCTCCATGTTCCTCAGCTGTAAAATGGGAGTATCTGTTGGGCTGTCCTTGGCCCGGTCTTCGGGCAGCTCTGGTTGGTGTCAGAATCCCTGATCTAAGAGGAGCTGCCCAGATTTGTGCTCGACCCAGCAAATGACTCATGAGTTGGGTAAGTAATTGGATCTACCAGAGCCACTATTTTACACCTGGCCTCCCCACCATGAATCACCTCCCCCCTAGTATTCTGTGTTTGCTACCTGTTGCTGGACTTGGGGTCCAGGTTAGAAAAAAGAAAAAAGACAACACGGATTGCACAAGACTGAAGTTGCTTGGTCTGCTGAAGAAAGTGTAGAAAACCAACTGAAAGGGCCTTGCAGGAAGGGAGGGGAAAGACGGCTGGTGACCTGCTCAGTCAGGGGAATCTGTTCGCCATCAGACATATTTGCATGAAGGAACCTTTAAGAAGAGTGCAGGGAACTCCAAGTTGTCCCAGAACATAATTTGAGCACCACTGTCCCAAAAATGACCAAATCTTTATGATAAGGAACATCTGGCAATCCTGTGATGGCCTTGTCCAGATAAAGAAGATGGTTTGGAAGAAATCCAGAACGCTTAAATAGTCATAAGTTTAAATGAATGGTTTACAGTGTCTTGGAACTGTGTTAAGGAACACAGCTAATAAGGATTGCTGTTTGTGTGTTTGTTTCACTGTTTTTATGGCACATTTCAGAGCAAAATCCTTTCTCAAACTGGCTAACTATAATAGCATAAAATAATGTTAAAACATACAATATTTTGAACACGAATCAAACCCTGGTCCAGCCCAATAATCCAGATAAAATAAATGAAAGAATTTAACTGGATTTAAAACATGGAACAGGAACAATTTGAAATTTAGCCCAGCATATTTAATTAAAAGCAAGTCAAGAGAATTTTGGAAAATATTAAAAGCAGAGAGGGAAGAATTCAAGCATACATCTGCTCAGAGGCAGCTCCACAGGTATGGGCCAAGACCTGAAAGGGCCCTGCCACTCAAAGGACTTTCCTGGCAGATCACTGTGGCCACACTCAAGGCCTGTGCAGGGACATACGATATTGGCGAACTAGGTGCAGAGAGTGGCAATAATACTTTACCCAGTAAGTTGCAACTATGTACAGCACCATATCTTATGTGGCAAGGGGGTTTGAGAGTGTCAGAGAAGCTGGGAGCAATGCCCCAGGAGGCTAGACTATCCAACTGGACTGGTCTCCTAGCAGGGTCACCCAAGGCAGACTGGTCAAAGCTGAGAGAACAGACTAAGATGCACCCGCCCTCTTCAGGAATGGCCACATAAGCAGAAGATAATGGACATTTCTAATTATGATGGGGGCAGAGAAACTCCTGAAGGCATCTACAGGGCAGCAGTAGTCTTTTAACTCAGCACTGGTGGAGGATCTTCCGCAGACAGCAGCAATGACACGCAAGCTAACTCTGGTCATGAGTGTGCACAAGAAGGCAATGGTGAACCACTCTTGAATCTTCTTACCTTGAAAACCCTGTGATGGAACATCCAAAATGAAGCCAGAAGCCAGAAGATGATGCCCCCAGACTGGAAGGCACTCAACAAGCTGCTGGGAAGAGCAAAGGACAAGTGTGAATAGTGCTGTCACTGATGATGCAACTAGATTAAAGCCAAAAAGAAGTCTGGCGGCTGGTATGCACAGAGGTAAAAGGAAAGTCCAGTGCTGCGCAACATCAAATGTAGGCAAATTGCCTAGAGGTAAGAAACAAAGCAGGAGAACAACTCAGAATTCTTTGAAGCCAATGATCTGTTTATTGCAGATACAGACTTCATACGACCACACAGATGACTATATACATGGACATCAGCAGATGGCCAATACAGAAATCAAACAGACTATGTAATTGGAAACAGGAGATGCAGAAGCTGTATTCTCACTGCCAAAACAAGATCGGGAGCAGAATGCCAAGGTAACCATGAACTCGTAATATCAAAAATCAGAGTAAAACTGAAAAAAATCACCAACAGAAATATAATGCCAAAATACGACGTCAATAACATCCTTGAGGAATTTAAAGTGCACATAAAGAACAGATTTGCATTGCTCAACTTAATTGACCGTGAGCCAGGAGAACTGTGAATGGAAACCAGAGACATTATTAGGCAAGAATGCCAAAAGAGAATTCCTGGAGCAAAAAGAGAGAGACAGCCCAGATGTATGACAAAGGAAACACTCAGATTTGCTAAGCAGAGGTAAGAAGCAGAAGCAAATGGTGTTAGAAAGAGGAACAGAATCCTGATGCAACTATTCAGTGTCTATCACATGGAGACAAAAAGAACTATTATAATGACCAGTGCAAGGAAATGGAAGAGAGCAGAAAAAGAGGAAAAACAATAGACCTCTTCTAGAAGATCCAAAAAATCAAAGCAAAATTCAAACCTAGATTAAGAATGCTGAAAAATGAACGCTGGAACATTCTATCTGACCAGGAGAAGATAAAGAACAGGTAGAAAGAATAGACAGAAGAATTATACAGAACAGACAAAAGGATGACAGACCTTCAAAGATGAATCCTATGAAGAACCTGAATATTAGAAAGCAAGCTGAAAACTGCTCTGAAAGCACTTGTAAAGAATAAAGCACCTGGAATAGATAGGAAACTAACAGAACTATTCCAAGCTGCAGAAAATGAATTGGTCCAAATCCTAACAAAAACACGTCAACAGATATGGAAAACAAAACAATGGCCCACAGACTGGAAATGTTTGACATGTATTCCAACCCCCAAGAAAAGAGATGCAAAAGAGTGACGCAACCACAGGACCATCACATTACTCTCCCATGTGAGCAAAGTGATGCTCATACTGTTACAACAAAGAATACTACCCCATATGGAGCCAGAGATCCCTAATGTCCACGCTGGACTCCAAAAAGGAAGAGGCACTAGAGATTAGGTTGCAGACATACATAGACTGCTGGACCGTTAAGAATTTCAGAAGACCCTGGACCAACAGAAAGGCAAACAAGTGTGTGCTAGATCAAATCAAGCCAGAATTCTCCCTTACATCAAAAATGATGAAGCTGAGGCTGTCATTTTTGGACACATCATGAAAAGGCAAGAAAGTTGAAGGCAGAGGAAGAAAATTAAAAAGAAATATGAGATGGATTGACTCCATGAAGGAAACCACAGCCTTGAACTTAGAAAATTTGAGTGGCGCTGAGAAAATTTGTGGAGGGCCAACTTGATGGCACGTAACAATATACAGCAAGAGAAACTGAGTCCAGTATATTTTCTTTGGAAGAATGGCAAAAAGTGGTACCACCATGTATATTTATTCCCACATTAAATAAATATTTGTCTTCAAAAGATTCCTACCTGTAAGTGCTGAGTAGCATCGAAGGCACGGGCCAAATTATACACAACAGCATTGGACAATGACAAGGTACCTGTTGAGTCTGGAAGATCTCAGAAACATGTACTATTGCAGTCATCTCAAATGCTTCTTCAAAGATTTAATATTGCCCAGTACATCGATATGCTAACTCAAATTATTTTGCATGTGACATTTCACTTACCTGCCCTCTACTAGTGACTTGTTTAGTCCATGTGTAGTATAGGACCTTACAGAATCCTCTAACAGCATCATTTTCTATTAAAAAGAGAAAATCGGTATTTCACGGAAGAATGTTGTTTTGCCGATGCATCTCTTCATGTCCCTGAATCCCCAAGAGCGGGCTAGAGGGTCCCAATCCCTACATTTATCCTAGAGAATACAGAGTGCCTAAAGCTCGCCCTCTCTGACACCTGGTAAAATGTACCTACATTCTGACATCACAGTTCCTGCCTACGTCACTAGCTACTATTTGCAATGTAATAAGGGATGTTGAGAGGCCAGGTTTGGGGATCAGACTTTGTGAAGCTAAACATGTACCAGCAGTCATGCATTCGAAGCAACACACAGTCGCCTTTTTGAGTGACTTGACCAAAGGAACTAAACAGTGGCCCAGCTGTGGCAAGCGGTCGGGCTCTGGCGAGTCAGTCATAATGGCCCAATGTTATGCTGAAGGATCGCAGCACTCCCTTCACTGTCCCTCCCTGCCATTTTTCCAGTTCGCCTGCACCTGGATTTCCATGCGGGGTTGTCAAAGGAAGGAAATGCATCACCCAAACAGGGGCAAAAGAAGGCAGCAGTCTGCATAAAATGTGCAAAGGGCTGGTTCAGACTTACAGACAACACTGAGGCATTGTTGTGTTTTAAACAGAAATTTGGTCCATCTCACCACAGCGCGTGCCTGCCTGATCCATTTGCTGTCAACAGGCGAGCAGCTGATGATACTTTCTATACTTCAGACCAGAGCTGGACTGGGCAGCCCTTCAAGTGCGAGATGCTTCCAGACCCAGGAGGGTGTCCTAGCAATCCTTCACAGAGAGGCGGTACATGGCCAGCGGTGCTTCGTCCTAGGTGGACTGGTTTTGCAGTGCCCTTCTAAAGATTTGGGGTGGGGATGAGGGCTTGTTTGGTACTTCTGCAACATTCAGTTTTGTCTTAAATCTGTTCATGTTTACCTGCTGTGCACTGGTACCTGTTAGGTTACAAATGCAAGACACTCAGCCTGAGCTTCGGAAATGGAGGGAATGACAGCTACGGTCAGGATATCTCAGACGCTCAGGGCACTTTGGAATACGTTGCTAAGTACAAGCCAGAGGACAAGGGCAGCATCTTAGTATGGGTTCAATAGAGGCACTCGAGGGCAAGCAAGGCTCTGGATTTACATGTGTCCATTGAACCAGAATATCGTTTTGTATTCCTCCCCTCTTGGCCATTAACTGACTTTTGATCTCCATCTCTACTAGAGCTCCCCTTCCCATCGTTTGCAACAACAAAAAGATATATAACTACATATGTAGGATTGTTCACTTAACAGGTTGCTTTGCAGCTTGGTTGGCCTTTTTCTTTTACATCAGAAATGCATGTTCTGATGTGCTGTCCATCTTGGCGTATTTGCAAAGAGAGCTCCCTGCCCCCCCTCCATCAACATCCAGTTTGAAATTCTGCAGCTAGTGCCAGGATTACTCATCTTTACACTCAGATTTAAGAAACTGGTTCTGTGCTCCCATTTGAAAATTCGCTTGTGTGCAATTTTTACACAAATTCCAGTGTTCTTCTTTTTTTAAGAATTAAGAAATCAGTCACTTTGAAAACCTTTCCAAGTCAGCTGCCCACCCCTTCTAAAAAAAAAAAAGAAAAGAAACAGGAAGCTTGAAAGTTCCTTCATGTATTTTTATTTTTATTTTCCCCTTACAAGCCTTACAATGAGCTTAGGGAATTATTATCCAGCATTTCTGCAGATGAAGGCTGGGTAGAGCCAGCCAGCTAATGAATCAACCATAAAAATTGCCTCCTTGGTTGATCTTCAAAGGCACGTAGAAAGAAAACAAACAGACTGCTCCCCTTCAGGGACAGCCACAACTAAACATGCGAGCCATCCTTTTGTGAGGCCACATGGGGAGAAGAGAACGTCCATCCCCCCTTAGAATTGTTGGAAGGAGCAATTTGGTAAAACATGGGGGGGCAGTCCCACGGCAACTGTAGGCCTCTGCTTTGTTTGAAAGCAACATAAATCCTGTGTACCTCCACCAGAGCTTCCCAGTGTCTGCACAAGATTTCAGCTGGGATCAGCAGGACAGCAATCTCCTCTGGTGGACATCAGTGCCACGGGGTTGCAAAGAAGCCACACACAGATTGTCACAATGCCACTCATAACAAGGGAGGGCTGACAATCCGAGAAAGAAGGAACTTGCCACGGTTGCATGTAACAGCGATAGTGCCCATAAAGAAGCCCTGAACTGGGTGAATTGGGTAGTCCATACAGGGGAAGTAAGTCTCTCCAACAACCAGGCCAAGGGACCTTCTGCAGGCAGAACCTTTTGTGCCATGGGAGATCTGTTCTGCACACAGAAGGCAGATCCTGGGTCCAACCTGTTAATTTTGAAGGTATATCACACCTTTCAAAGATGCACACACCTGGCTGGATTCCGGCAGCCTCCACGGAGCTGCCACTCGTATGACTACGAGCGCCCAGACTGTAGGAGACCCCAGGCTCAGGGGCTGCATGCTGCTGAAAACTGGTTGCTGGAGAAGCAGCATCAGGAAAGGGGCAGTGCTGTCGAGCCCAGTTCAGTGGTGCAGCAGGGTCATTTTAGACTCGGCGTCGCTTGCTTCGAAGTGCAGTCAACCAACTCTGCTGCACTGTGGGGCTGGCCTGCCTGCTCTGCTGAGAGGGGGCTGGACGTCAGTCCCCAGACCCAACAAGATGGCGCCACCACGCATTATGCATGAGCTGCTCAGAAAGATCTGACTGGCCAGGTATCTTTGATGCCAATTTTAGGGGTTTCAGTGTTTCAGGTAGGATTCTCTCCCGGGAGATGCCAGCAATTAAACCTGGATCGTTCTGCATGGCGAACATTTGCTCAGCTCTAATTGCTCTCCGGCATATTCACATTGCACATCGTACAAAAAATATTGCGCTGGCAAAAGAGGGAGAGCTCCTTGATCGTCTCTAAGTGGATAAAGCTGAATTAAAAGCTGAGCCGCCGTGCCTGTGCCCTGCCCCTGCTCATGGCCGCAGTCTGCTTGCAGCTGACTTGAGCAAGATCTTGAGGCGGTGCGGGAGTCCCGCCAAGGATGGCTGCCCCATACAATGTCCTGAGTGTTTTATTGCACCTGTGCAGGGCTGCTTTTTGTGTCTTTTGCTGGTGCAATGGCCCTTACCCCAGATCCTATCCGCATCTCGCTCTGCACAGCAGACAACAGACGTGCAAAGTCCTTCCCGGTCCTTTTGATGTGCCCACATGACATCATCAGGTAAACAGAAAGTACTGTTCTGCTTTTACAATTGGGAAACTGAGACTGTGAGGCAGCAGCTTATCCAAGGCCGCCAAGCAAGCAAGCGATAGCTGCACTGAGATTCAAATCTATATTCAATGATAAAACCAACAACGGCCTATTTAAGACCTGAGTTAAGGCAATCTCACATTGGCTCCAACTCCACAGAGCCAGAGAAATGGAAGCGAAGACTGATGCCGGATGAGTCAGGTCCCATGATCAGTGATGTCCCGTGACACGTTGCATCATCAGTGTCTCTTCAGACCTTCCCAGGCAACACGGGGGAGCTGTGGGTGGAGCGGGGGAAGGTGCCTTTGCCCATGACCCTCCTTCTCTGCGCGTGAGCTGCAAAGGCCTGAACAGGGCTAGATGCTGCACAGCGCGTGTTTGGTGTAATGTGTGAACACCTCTTGGACGAGTCGTAATTGCCGCACATCCTCTTCCCGCCACCCAGAAAGGAACAGCTGGGATCGGGACCCTCCTGCCATTTTCCTGCCTTCAGAAAGGCAGCAAGAGCCCTAATCACACATTGGCTTTCCTAACCTAGAAGAAAGAAACTGTGTGTGAAGAGGGATTCCAGGATTTGTACTTTCAGAAAGGTGGATCCTGCTGATTTTTCCACCTGCCCATCCCACACACAAATTCCCAGCAGGTAAAAACACGTGTTAATTTAAAGATATATATAATAGCTAGGTCTCCTCTTTGTACTCAAGAGTAAGCATAAGGGAGCTGATATGGACTGTACTCTAGGGCAGAGGGAGAACTGGTGCTTCAACTCTTTTGCCCACCTGCCACAATCCTATCTGGATTGGAACACTGCGTCTGGGATTTATATTAAACTGGTTCATTTTATGGCAGTATTGACTATTCAGATTGGATAGTTGCTCAAAGGGGTGCAAAGCGCTGAATCCCCCTACGTCATCTTAGGATCCCAATTCATGCAATCGCTGATTAGAGAACGCACTTGACTCCCTCTGCAACTGAAGTGCTGCCAGGTTTTGAACTTCGAAATGAACCAGAGCAGGAAGGTTTAATGGGACAAGATGCGTTTAATAAGCTACGAACCGCTGCTTGGGACCTCAACACACCCACACGAGGTCCTCTTTTTTGACAAGTCTAAATGCACACAGCAGCAGTTTTCAGCAAAATTTGGAAGAAATCCATCATATCCCTCTTTACAATTTAGCATCAAAACATTAAATGGGTCAAATTTCAGCACTTGCTGTACCTTTGGCAGTTATTATTGGATCAGCTTGGAATTTGGCACACTCGTCAGGTAAATTGCGGATGTAAAATTTCATTTTTTTTAAATAAGCAGGTGTTTTTATAAACAATAGACATTTGAGGCTTATAATAGTGGGATTTATTATGTGTTCTTTTAATCCTAACTAGAACAGATTGGCTATCTTCTATGCATAGGGCACTTACTATATACTTTTATTTATTAATTATAGTGTGATTAAATAAAGTGCTTTAATCCTCACCCCACCGTGAAAACTGCATTCCTCCCCTTTAAACGAAATCACCAAAATAGCACCAACCCATTCACACACACACACTTTTAATGGACTGTGAATGGGGCCATAAAACTGGGTAGGAGACATTTCAGCCCAGCTCTGCTTGAAAGGGTTTGTAGTGGTTTCTATATACATAACTAAAGTGCTATGAACATGGAGTGAAGTCCCCCCCCCCCCCGACACACACCTTTTTTTTCAGAAAGGTGGGATTTGTGTCCTTGGCATGCATACTAGGAGATAGGCCCATTTACAGCACAATTCCAGGCATGTCTACACAAAAGAAAGTTCCATTAAGTTCAATGGACTTTCTCTCAGGTAAGTGGGTTTGGAGTTGCAGCTAAATTGTGAATAGAAATAGCAAGGCTCTCAACGTAAAAGTGTGGCTTCATGGAGAGCAAAAGAAGGAGCCTGCCAACTGGCCATGGCTCCGGAACCGTGCCAAATGGATGCGTTCCCCACGCAGCTGGGCCCTTTCCTCTCTGGTGAGCAGCCATTCAGGCACATGGAAGCTGAGGGGAAAGGCACTAGATCTTTGCTGCGTAAGCCAGCCAGACAGTGCCTGGGCTATGGGGTGGCATGCAAATACAAGGAAGGAAGGAAGGAAGGAAGGAAGGAAGGAAGGAAGGAAGGAAGGAAGGAAATGCAAAGATCTTTAGTATATTCTTCTGGTTTGCTTCTGAAGGAAGGAAGGAAATGCAAAGATCTTTAGTATATTCTTCTGGCTTGCTTCTGAATGTCATCCTGTTCTCTGCCAAAAGTCCTCTTTACTGGTCACACAGGCGTATTTGCAACTTGGACCTTCTTGGTTCATTTTGCCCGTGTGGTTTCTGAAATATGTCGGGGGTGGGAAGACCTTTGCTCAATAGCAAGGCCTCTTTAAAAGGTCTTTTCCTGCCAAAACCTTGTCAGCCTTTGGCTTGCACAAAAGCTCAGGAGAGCCTCACGGCCAGCAGTACCGTTTGGCGGCCCACTGAGCCCCCAATGTAAACTGTGTGCCGATTGTCCGGGCTCCTCGCCTGGCCGGGCCCAAGCTCATCAACAGCACTTTGTCAAGCCGCAGCCTAACGTGGAACCATCGGTTCAGTGCGAAGCTTGCCAAGTCGACGGCTGCAGGCCCACTTAAACGGAGAAATATGCAGCTCCACTCGGGGCAGTCACGGAAGGGTCCAAGCTGCAAGCAACCTCGACACCACAAGGACACCGTCCTTTCGCTCCTGATTACAACACACTCATTGAGTCTGGAGTTCCTCCAGCCTGAAGACTGCAGGGCAGTGCCAGTGGCGGAGCTGTCCAAGTGCCAAAGCAAAGAGTGTGTGCTGTATGTGCACTCTCGTTCAGCTCGACAGCGAGGAGAAGGCCAGTGCGCTCCCTGGAAGAATGCCCTTCAGTGGGCACTTTCAAGGCAGCCAGCCCACAGACCAGTGCTGGTGATGCCGGTCGACACAAGATGTTTTACATCCCCGGCATTTTGTATTGCTTCAAAAAAATACTTGAGAGTGAGGAGCGCCAGAGACCCCGAAGCCATTCTGGCTTGGCAGGCCTGGGAGTGGGACTCCATGGCCCTAAAGGCCTCTACTCTTCTATGGTCCTAGGAAATGAGGTGGTGCCATTAAAACAGCTGCTGAGACTGCACCCGATGGTTCAGTGCTTGACAACAATTCAGAAGTCCCATTATATATCTTCTTATTGCTTCAGGGTGTATGGTGTTGGGGAAACAGCAGAACAGCCCAAAACAGTCCCATCCTTAACCAGGACAATTTACTGAGGGACAAAACACTTGGGGTGGGGGGAAACTATACTAGCAAGCCTATATTTATGCAACCCACTTTATATTTGATTGGCCTTTGACCTCCCTCTTACTACCCTTACCGAAAGACAATGTGGTGAGGTGGTGAGAGTACTGGACCAGAGACCTGGGAAATCCAGGTTCTAATCCCCACTCAGCCACAAAACTCTCTGGGTGACTTTGGGCCAAATCCTCACTCTCGGCCTACCTAACCTACCTCACAGGATTGTTGTTGTGAGGACAAAATGAAGTGGAAGAGTACTATGTAAGCTGCCTTGGGATCCTTGCAAGAGGAGAAAAGGCAGGATATCAGTGCAATGTAACAATAATAATTATCATTATTGTTCGATGATGAAGCAGTAACAAGTTCCTGCCTGAAGGATGCATAATTCCAAATGCTGCAAAGCCAGATGAACTGCATGAACCTGGCAGTGTTTGAAGCAGGCATCCCACCAGGAAGCTTCATCGTGGCAATGAGCAACCGGACAGACCCTGCTCTCAAAAAGAACACATTTTGCTCTTGCTCATTGAAGACTTTCTGCCACAGATTCACACAATATATAGGCGGGTACTCCCAATCTTTGTAAACTGTGAAAGGGCCCCTGGGCAAAAACACCTCAAAATGCCATGCTGGCTGGGGAAAGCAGGCAGTTGTAGGGCTTTTACCTGTCCAAACATGCACTGAAGAAATAGATATTGGCAGAAAGGAGTCTCAAAACACTATGGCACCCACGTTCCCCACCCATCCACTCAGGACAAACTGCAGAAATAGTAAGCCTGGCAAGCTGCAATCTAGTAATCCTGCCTGACCCTTTAGACCAGAGTTGGGCATGTTGGTGACCTCCAGATCTTTCGGACTGCAACTCCCATAAGCCATGCCGAATGGGGCTGCACAGGGGTTGAAATCCAAAACATGCGAAGGGCACCTGTTTTAGATGCTTTGGAACAGTGGGAAGGAAGGCAGGCAGGCAGGCAGGCAGCCATTGCATCTCTCAGCCTGTTCCTCCATGGCTGCCTAGGTCTCACTTTCACACGCCACTTGCAGAGAACGGCTGGAAATGACCAGACCGGCCAACCTACCCCTCTGAGGCTGCAGCGCATCCCCCGTTGCCAACATCTGCGCGTTAAGCAGTGACAGGACATCTGAGCCAGGGAAGCCCCTGTGCAGTGACCTCTTCCTGCGTTAGCAGCCTCTGGCCTGGGAGTCCTACAGAATACGGGTTCCGGATCACATGGAAAGCACATTCACAGAGCGGTCCACAGATGCAGAAGTGTATGAGCATAGAGGTCCGTGTACATGGACTTTCCCCCTGTGGATGGCTGTGCCTGACAATCAGACATGTGGGGTGCGGGAAGCTGTACAATCACAGGGATGGGGTGGGACCAGCAGCTGCTGCCTGAGGCACCCTTCCCATGCCTGCTGTCCCTTCACATGAGTGAAAGGGGCAGGATGAGTGAAAGGGGCTTCGGCAACAGACATTACACAAAACAATTTAAAGCAGATTTCACACTGTGACTGAAATTTCTAATGCGTCTCATTTTAGTGTCCAATTAACTGTGAATCCATGGGCATCCTTTTGAGCAGAAGAGTTGTAAGGTTTTCACATTCAGGGATGCACAAAAAGTAGGTTCACAAATGTTTTGAATTTCACCTCCCAGCATTTCTGCATCATCTGGCCATGCTAGCAAAATCCAGAACATCTGGAGATCTGCTGTCTGCCCACACCTGATCTAAACCAACCCACCACCAGTGTCAGAAATCCACTACTACAGCTGGTGGAATAGGTTCCCCCTGCTCATAATTGCAGGATCAGCTGCACATCACAGCTGTGACCCAGTGCTGCTAAACAGGAGGCCTGTGGGCCAAATCCTGGCTGCCTGGGTCACAATTTTACCCTCACTTGGTGGTCTCCCAGCTCTTACACTCATTCTAAATGAATTAAGTGCCTCTCCTAAAGTTTAGCTGCTGATAGAAAAAGATTTGAGCTAAAGTACACTGGCATTTTAGCCCCTTTTGACTTCACTCTCCCCCCCCCCCCCACCATCACAGACATACAGCCTCCGAGAACTTCCCCCAAATTGTAGCTGCCTCTCAGGCTGAAAGAGGTTCAACACCTCTGCTCTGAACCACTAATTTGCTTTTAAGTATGAATTAGCTGTTCCCTTGTCCTTTCAGTAACACACATTTTGAAAGCAAAGCATAGCAGTCTATTTCTTAAGAAAGAAAATGTTAGCTGAAGACATATGGAATGGGCCGGATGTCCTGTGAACAGAACAGGCAGACTCAAGGCAAAAAATATTCTTATAGCTTTAAATATCCCAGCATGGCAGCAAACCATGTGACCGTAGCTCCGCTTTCCCCTTCCATAGTCCCCAACTTGCTGTGAGCTCTAACTGAGCAAGCCTCCAGGTAGGGATGAAAATGGATTCAAATAGGTCCGGATTTCTACAACTCTGACAAAGAATCAGACCATCTTTTCCCAGGTCACACAGATCAGCCTCTCTATTCCTTGTTTCTTTACTTTCTATAATTTTATATAAATTTGTCATAGTAGAATATCACCATTAAAAATTAAAGCCTACTGAAAACATACATGCCCCCACAGACTAAAGTATGAAGATATATATTTGAGAGAAAAGTGCACATTTTGCATGAGTGCACAAAAGGAAATGGAAAATAACACAATTCCATTGATTTATTTAACATAATTAAAATAGTATAATTCCATAATTCCAGTGGAACAAAGGGCACCTGACCATCCATGAAACACAACAGATTTAACAAAATTCATACATCCTTCATTCCAGCTATGGTTGACAGCAAGCAAAGGAAGGGTATGCAGCAGTTCTGAGATGGAAACAGGCAGGACTCCTATGGGAAAGACACAGCTGCTAGACAAATTTAATATAATCTCTGCTTTGGTGTCATTGTATAGAACCACGGAGCCTGACAGATATAAGTGCTATAATGGAATTCATCGCACATTTGCACTCCCTAGCAGACACCTCTCCTAATGAGGAACCAGCAATGGTCCTCACCCACATATCTGCATTTAGGGGACTGAGCTCCCATGCATGACTGAACCCTTAGTAAAGGAAACTGCCCACAAGCCCAGCGGAATAAAGCACTTATTTTAGTATTAGAAACGCAGAATGATCTAAAAATCAAGAATATGTAAACATGCAGAAGATTTTGACTTTTTGTACAAATCAAGGCTTTAAATTGACACCTTTAGATAGGAACTTCATGGGGGGGGGTTGTTTGTTTTTGTTTGATTTTTAAAAATATCTTCATGTATAATCCCCTTGTGCAGTCCAATCAAATCATGCATTTGACAGATGATTCAGCTCCCTCTGTAAATGAAACTGACATGGCCAGGCCACATGTAGTCCAGCTGGGAGACTGATGATGGCAGCAGTATTTTCTGTACTGGCTGGGTGAGAAGTTTCCCTTAGCTTTGGTTCTTCCGGTCCAGGACAAAAGAGATGGAGCTAATGGTGTAAGAGTGAGCAATTTGCCCCTCCTGCAACCTCAGGATTTTGCACTCAACTCACACCAGCTCCAACTCAGGATTTTGCACTCTATTCCTTGCAACCTCTGGATTTTGGCACTCGACTCCCATCAGCCCGACAGCATAGTCCATGGGAAAGGATAATGGGGCTTGTTGATGGGCCCCAAGTTTCTCATCCCTGCCCATTCCCTACCGACTCCTCCAAGAGCTTTGCTATTTCGACTAACCAGGCATTCTTACCAAAACAAGGCCATACTTGGGGCAGAAGGAGGTGGCCCCTTTGGAGGTGTTGTGTGTGTGTGTGGGGGGGTCTGCTATGACTGCAAATTCTCAATTATTCCCTTGACAGCTTGGGTGGCCACAGTGGGTGCCTTCAGCCTCTCTGCTCCTTCTACCAGAAGGGTTTGCTGAGGGAAGCCTGCTGGGGGTGGCGCCCCCAAAGTCAGCCCTGTACATGGGGATGGTGGCAGAACTTTGTGGATACGCATTAAAAAAAAAACTCTGCACGTAGTTTTACCTAAGCAGCATTTAAAATATGCAGAAGAAACCTCTATCCCATCCGTGGGTGGGCCCCATTTTTCATTGCCCTCGGGGGCCTGCACAGGGCCACCAACCTTGCTTTTGGAGGGGGAGGATGATATGTTTGCCACTCTAGGGGGCACTATTTGGATTTTTAAAAAATATATATAATTAGTTTTTAAAATGCAGACTTCAGGCACTAAAATTTCCAGACCTGCAAGAACTTCTTCTGCCTTATAAGGCGTTTCATCCTCGGAGTTGGATCGGTTTTGTAAATCCCTTAATTTCCAAGCAGCGCCTGACAATTGCGGCGTCTTCCGGGGAGGGGACGGGGAGAGTGTCGGCCGAGGGAGCCGGCACACATTATCCACGTTAGCTCACGTCGCGATTGGCTCGCCAGTCTGTTTGATCGCCCCCTCCATTGTTTGTCTTGCATCTCTAGCAGCAACTCCCCACTGACAACGGTATATGGATGGGGAGACAAGGCCCTGGTGCCATTTAACTCCAGCCGAGGTGCCTGCTAATTGACTCCTTTCATTATGGCGCGGGAGGAGATTTAAGCACGGGCTGGGAAGGAGTGGAGACTCCACCGATTCGGCATGCTTGCTCTGCCCCTCACACACACACGCACGCACACAAGCGGACGCACGCACAGAGTGGGGATCGAGGCGCGGGGGTGCAGGCTATTCCCTGGAGGGTGGCAGGAGGCGGAGGGGACGGGCTGTCTATCTTGGGAGGGGGGGGGTTTATAGAGTGGATTCCCGTGGCTCGGCTCCACACTGAAATATTGTCCTCCGTCTCCATGACATAAACACAGGGGCAAGCCTGTGATCCTGGCGCCAACTTCAGCGAGGGGAATGTGAATGGAAAAGAGATGTGAGGTCTGAAAGGCGAGGAGGACGAGGAGGGAGGGAGGGAGGCAAGGAGGGAGGGAATCCTACTGTAATTAGAAAGAACGTCCTGCCAGCCTCCCCCGCTCCTTTTCGCCGTCCTTTCGTTCTCATGGCTTACTTAACAGAGCAAATAGTCTGGGATTTTGTACAAATAAGTCCCAGATTAGTTACTGACAGATCTACCAAGAGGCAGCTAATGGAATAATGACCGAAGGGAAGCTTTTTAAGGTAATTGCCAAGCCAGCCCGAGCTTCACAATGGGGGCTGCCCTTCCCTCCCGGCGCATTGGCGGCCTCAGAGGGAGAAACAGCTGGAGACGCCCCTGGAGGCGAGCTGGGTGCTTTTGGGGTGTGTGGGGAAGGAGCCCACACATGCCCAGCTGCCCCATCGGACAGACGCATGTTGTACAGTGCAGAGTTCAAACCTGAGGGCTCTAACTCCCCATGTTTGTGTGTGTTTACCAGAACTCTTGAGAGCCACCAAACAAAGTCACACTCAGTACTTGTTGAGTATTGCAGCTGAATGGAGTTCCCAGTCCCTCCACACAAAAATCCACTCCTACTTACCCCAGGGTTTCTTTGGGTTAGCAGTATAATTTAGAAATGGAGGGCATTTTGTGCCTGGGAGGCAGCAATCCTGTTTGATGTGCTGCGTATCATCCAGAGACTCATCAGTAGATTATCCTTTCTATTGTAGAGAGAGCCTTCAACTCCCATCAGCCCCAGCCAGCATAGACTTCTGGGAGTTCTAGTCCAAGACATCTGGAAGGCAGATCGGGGATGGTCAGGCCCGTGGGACATCCTGAGTCACCCCCGTCCTCCCCTGTTCTGAAATAAGTCCACTGACGTCATGGAGCACCACTTCCTAGCACAACTGCTAACTTGATCACACTTGCCACACAGAGAGCAACAATCTGACAGCTCGCTTAAGAGCAAGGACCACTGAATTCCAGTGCAGGCAGAGGAGGCTGGAGACTCCTATGCCAGTGGAGCGCCTCATTCTTTGCAGCTTTTCTTTTGAGCTTTGTGAGAGCTGTCCGTGGTGCTGAACTCCTCCACCACCCCAAATAAGTTCATACGTGCGGGAAGAACCAAAGTGGTAGAGCAGGGAGGTCCCATGTTCTATCCCCAGCAACTCTGAGCAGGGCTGGAAAAACTCCGGCCTGAAATCCTAGAGAACCATTGCCACCAGTCAGTGTTAGCAATACTCAGCTAGTTGGACCCAGAGACAAGTATAAGGCAGCTTCCAGCGCATCAGCCCCATTCAGACCTTGGCTGGAATATATGGAAAGTGGAAAGCAGGGCCAGCAACTCCACACATCTAGTGCAGTAAACCTAGCTGCATTCGAAGTGGCTTACATCCAGGCAACTGAGCTCTGGGTTGCTACGTCAGGCTGGCAGTCGGCATGATGAGGTATCTGGAAGGCACTGACTGGCTTGCCAGTCTAACTGGGGAGATGGCACATGGCATAAAACGAGCTGCATGTAATGTTGAAGGACACCGAGATGGCCAGCGGTTGGAAAACGTGGACCCAGGCCATAGGAATTGGGAACAGGAGGACCTGTGATGGCCAGATGGGCAAAGGGAGCAAAAAGGGATCCTGGGAAACGAAAATGAGGTGGGGAGTACATGTATTGTTGAAGAAGCATAAGAACAGAGGAAGAGCCCCCCCGAATCAGACCAGAAGCTGCTGTTCTAACTTTCTCTTCCCACGGTGGCCAAGCAGATGCCCATGGGAAGGCCGCATGCAGGACAGGAGTTCAAGTAGTACTCCCCCACCCATGCTCCTCAGCATGCTCTATGACTAGCATCCATTCATTTCCTCCCCAACTTCCATGAATCTGCCTAGTTATCTTTCAGAGCTATCCAAGTTGTTAATTGTTGCTATGTCTTGTGGACTGAGTGTAAAAAAATATTTCCAACCAGGGATGACTGCCAGGTGCCAATTAGCACCTGGAAGCAAGGATGCCTAGGAAGAAAAGTGGGACATTGGAAATCAAGCTGAAAATGAAGATGGGAAAGGTAGGGAGATAGGCTGACCATGTTTGACTAAGATGTGGTCAGGTTGGAAGAAGGGCTAATGAGCCTGTAAAAGCTCAGGGACCGGCAGAAAGGTAACTGTGGAGCTTTTCCCACTGATTGCCCTGCTATGCTCTGAAAAACTTTATGTTTTCTGTCAGTCATGCAATCTTAACAGGCATAGGAACTTTGCCATTGCTAATTCATATACAGAACCTTCAAACACACGGGGCTGTGGATTGCATAAATGCGGGCTGTGGATTGCATAAATGCATGTCAAGCAGTTGCCTCCCCCCCCCCCCGCTTTGTTTCTGTATTTTTAACAGCAGCCCCACACAAAGTAGAAAGGGCTGGGGGCTTCTGGAATTCTGAGGAGTCCATGTGTTGTGGAATCTTGTGTGCGCATGTGTTGGGGAAAAAAAGATGAGGCAACACACCCAAGACGTAACTCTAGATATAAGGAAAATAAAAGCAGTTGCAAGGGGTGGGGATCGGAGTGGGGGGGGAGAGACTCCCTTTCTCTTGAAAGGGATGTCAAGAGGCCGGATCAAAAGATTTCATTTACTACAGTCATGCCTCATTATGGGGGACTAGGAAGGGGAAGGGATGCCCTGTTTCTACGTGATCAGCTTGCTAGAAGAGAGGAGCTCTTACAGACTGAATGCACTCTTACAGAGACTGCCATCTCTGCTCTGGAGAAGTCCAGAGACAGGCCGCTGCAAAGGTCCACCGTTCCCATTTAATGGAGGGCATGTTGACATCGGACGCTCCTGTCTGTCCTTTAGTGAGCAACCTTTTGGAAGCAGAGCCAGGGGAAGAAGGTATGATGAGCTAAAGCTGGTTTGCCTCACCAGCAGCTGGCACTTTATTTCGGGATCCATGTGCTTGCCAGGCCCCAGACGTTTTCCTGCCTGTGATGAAGAACCAGATGGCGCCCCTCTCATGTCCAACTGGACTGACAGAGGAATCTGTCATCAACGCTAAGGGGGTAGCATCCTCCACTGCTTCTGAGGGCAGTGGGCTCGCTTAGGAGGTGCAGGGCAGGCTACAGGGTGAATGACTCTTTCCTCCCATACCTTGCTGCCTCCCTACACCATCTGCCACCTAAGGTGACTGTCTCACCCTTCCTTGAGGTAGGGCTGGCTCTGAAATCCTCAGATCTGCAGAGAGATTCAGGTGAACTGTACATGGACACCATGTGGTTGGAAGATGAGCAAATCTAAAGCCTCAAATAACATCCCCCTAGAAGAGTCAAGAAGCAGGTCTTCTTGCAGCCTCTGCTTTAAAGTGTCAGTGTAGAAGGAAGGAGCAATATTGGTTGCATATTACCGAATACCTTTAATCAAGGCCATGAAAGCCCTCTCAACATTCTCCTAACCTCCTGCAGTTGCCCGCCTCATGTTTTTCATGATCTGTACTCCCTAAAGGTCATTTGCATGTCAACTTGCTCTTGAGGTTGAGAAGGGAACAAAATATGCATCCAGGTGTGATCCTTTTCTAGTCACCAGAGCAGAGGATTCTGTTGGTCTCTCCATTATATTATCAAGAGAAGGCTGATATTTCACTGAACATTAAAAAGACAACTCAGAAGTCAGTATTCTGGGCCAAAATAACTAGATTTGGTGCTCAGGGTCTCCCATTTAACTACCCCTTTCTGTTGTTAGTCCAGGACCCAAATTCAGCTTTGGAGAAGTCCTGCAGGGCTGGACTCCAGTGGTGGATAGAGCAAAAGGAATGGGGCCAAACTACATGTAAGAGCTTAAAGCCCTTATTGCAGGGAAGTAAATCTTAGAAGAAATAATCTTGAAGAACCTGGAGTACCACCAAATCATCAGCAATCAGAGGAAAGTTTCTGTGGGTCTTGGCAGAACTTGGGTGGTTGGGTCTGGTTTTCTGTACCTTTTCCTGCTGCAAGGCCAGAGACATAGATTCTCTGAGGTTCTGATCAGCAAGTGGATATGATTACTAATCATAATACTGATAATTATAATAAATTTATATGTTACTCCATATCAGAGCAGTGTATGGAAAATTAATATTCAAAATTTTAAAAATAGCCTTCCCTAGGGATGCCTGCCTAGTTAAAGCAGCCTGGCACACCAGCAATGATATTGGCCTATGGACAAATCAACAAATTAAACTTTATATTTCTCTGCCCTCTCCATTTTCAGAAGCAGTAAATAACTAGTTAAAATGACAATGTTAATCTTCAAGAAATTGACATTACTGCTTTAAATGTGCTCTTCAGTTATAAATGTAAACCAAGCTATATTATCAGTTTAGATCAGGAGTGGGCAACTTATGGCCATCTTTGTGGCCTACAGTTCCCATCAGCCCTAACCAGCAAAGCCAATGGGGAGAGCTGATGGGAATTGTAGGCCAAAAGTGTTTAGAGAGCTACAATTTTTTCACTTCTGGCTTTGACTCCCCCCCACACACACACAAAAATGGCCACCTGTGCATCATAGGACACATTTTCTCTACCATTTCACTGACTGGTAGGCATCAAACATATCCTGGTCCTAGTCCCTGTAGAAATTATCAGATATTGCTTCAGGATTTGGCCCTTAGTCTTTGACCTTAATTGGGCGGGGGGCAGATGGACAACCCGTTTCCAGATGGACAACCCATAGTGCTACCAATCAAAAATGCACTGTGTAAGGATCCCAATGCATTGAGGCATTGCTGCTGCTCCAAATAAATAAATGGGGGAAGTAGTGAGAAAAGACGAGCGAGTCATAGTGTAAAGCCCTCTAAAATTCCGAGAATGAGGCAAGGCAGTAGCACAAGGCAAGCCTCATCTGAAAGCACCTCAGGTTTCACAAAAGAGCGTTGAAAAAGTAACTGTTGTTGGAGTTCATAGGGGTGACTTCTAGGTCTTTTCTACACGGAATTTATCACATGGTCCTCATTCACTACTCACAGCTGACTATGCATTCCTTAGATGGTGACATGACCCTCTAATTTTGTGTCTGGCGCTAACCACAACTTTCTGATAGTTTTGTGGTTGAATGGGGAAAAGGTAGGATTTCATTGTAAAAGTGAAAAAGATATTTCTTCTTGTGCATTTGCACTTGCCCACTATATTGCAGTGCCACCTAGAGGTTTCGTAGCAGTGGAGCAGGAAAATATTCTTCACCGATTGCCCCCTCTCAGGTCTGTGACAAACTGAAAGTATATACAGAAGATTAGCAATCTCATGTAGGAAGTCCCTGGTGTAAAACTGAAATCAAGCCATTATATGCATACCATGCATTGGAGCTGAAACATCTTTTGTTAAGGAAGAACACTGTTTTCTTCAATCATAGCGCAAGATCAGGTTATCAGGAATAAAAAGAATATAAGGTACAAAAGGATTGATAAAGTCGTGTGATGAAGAGAATGCAGTTAATAGCAGAGCAAGGAACAATTATTTATGTGGCATTCTTTAGCAGCATTTGAGCAAGGCTTGCTGAAGTTCTGCAAATTCCTTCCTGAAGCCCTTTCCTACTCCCATCCGTATCACTGTGAGCCTTTTTTTTTTCACATGAACAGTTGTGCATATTTATGCATATTTTCCAAATCTACATATTGTGTGCATCTTTGAAATCTATGCCTCCTTTTCCTACTGAGTAAAGCACATTTGTGTGCCTTTTTCAAGAGTATGCCTTTATTTCATGCACATTTCCCCATGCTTTTTACCATCTTCACCAGGGAGCTCACCAGGGAAGCACCATCAGTATGTGGCTACCTGGTTATGTCTGTCTGGATCTTCCCGGGCAGGTGAGACTGTGCAGGTGCTGAGCTTGGAATCTGTAATGGGCTGGAGCAGCAGCAACAAACTCAAGCTGATGAGGGACTGTGGGTACTTTCCTGTTTGGGATTAGGTGGATCATCCCAGAGTGCAGGACACCAATCAGCGGGCTCAAGTTACAGGAAGCCAGATGCCAGCTGAACATCGAGAAGATCTTCTTGACTGTTGGAGCAATATGCCAATGAAACCCATGACTTAGGGAGGTTGTGGGCTCTCCCCCACTGGAGGCATTCAAGGCACAGCTGGACAGCCCTCTGACAGGGGTGAATTAATTTGGCATTCTACACTGAGTGGGAGTTGGACCCAATGGCCTTATAGCCCCCTTCCAACTCTTCTGTTGCATGTTTCTCTGTATATCCCATTTCAGATGGGGATGCATCAGCTGCTTCAGGGCACTCCTTGGATCCAGCAGTATCCACTGGGACTCAGGGGGCCTTGGCAGCATGGAAAGCCTTTCCCCAGATTCAGCTGCTACAGCTCCTCCTGGACAGTCTGGCTGCAGGAATTCATGCTCTGCTGCTCTCCCCCCTGGACTGCTGCAATGCCTGGAAGACAAGCTCAGAACCTCAAATGGTGCAGAATTTGAACTGATGCAGCTGAAGTTGTAAAGAGTTACTTACATCAGGGACCTATTTGTTTGTGAGCACAGCTGAATGTGTTTCAGCTTCCCATAAAGCCTAAACAGCACGGCACACAAATGCCTCTTGGACATCTCACCATCTTCAGAGAAGGCTCTCCATGGAGTTGCTTTGCCAGCAGATGTGTGTAGTGCAGGATCTAAGCAGAGAACCTTTCTCTGTAGGGCCCCGCTGTCTCCGGAATGCCCTCCCCTCTGAAGACTGACTGGCACCAAAAGAAAACATACTTCTGTGCTCAGGCATTTTAAAAGGTATACTGGCTTGTTTGGTTTGCTCGGCTGTTCTCATGCATTTGATTTGTTTTCCTTGTCATGTTGTTGTATATATGACCTTGTATTATTGCGATGTGTTTTGCTTTTTATACTGCCCATCTGTCCAAGAAGGAAGTGCTGGGTTAAGAATACATTTCATAAATAATAAAACAGAAAAATAGGATACTTCATGAAGTATAGAATAGCTCTTAAATTTGTTGCCATGTAAGCAGTGGAAATGCTGCCACGCTGGTGGATTCAAAAACAGCTGGATCTGAGATATCCAGAAGAAGCTCAGTGAAATGATCTGCTGATTGTTAAGGATGGTTTAACAGATTGAAATAAACCTATCCAGTTATTTTAGGTAAAGAAATTGGGGAAATGCTAAGCTATGGATGAGCACTACTAGAAGATGTTAATCCACAGAAGGCTTCATATGAAGGGTAGTATGTGTGTTCTGAAGCATTTTCACAGTAAAAACCTATTTAATATTCCTTTGTTTTTATGCTGCTTTTCTAGCACCCTTCAGTCATTTTCTCAGGGCAGTTTACAAAACAAATATAACAATTAATATGTAAATGCAGATGACAAAGGCTGCAAGATTGTAAGAGCAACATAGATAATTTCAGCCTGATGCTAAAACATCAGTCTGCAAGTACCTTGAAGAAAAGACAGTGATGAACAGAAGCCAACACAGCTTTCTTAAGAATAAGTCATGGCAAACTAACTTAATCTCATTTTTTTATTGGGTAACCTCCCAAATGGATGGGAGAGATGTTGTGGACATAATTCATCTAGACTTTAGCAAAGCCTTTGTGAAAGTGCCCAATAACATCCCGAAAAACAAACTGGCAAAAAATGGACTCAACATAACTACTATTAGGTGGATCCACAGCTGGGTACAGTGTGCTCATCTATGGGGCCTCCTCAGCCTGGGGAGAGGTAACAAGAGGGGTGCCACAGGGCTCAGTCCTGGGACCGGTGCTCTTCAACAGCTTTATTAATGATCTGGATGAGGAAGGCCAGGGAATGATACTTAAATCTGCACATGACACAAAACTGGGCAGATTAGCTAACACCCTGGAAAACAAAAAGAGGATCCAGGGTGACCTAGACAAGCTAGAACACTAGGTGGAAAGCAACAGAATGAAATTCAGCAGGGACAAATGCCAAGTTCTCCTCCTAGGGGGAAAAACCAAATGCTTCACTACAAGATGGGGAATACTTGACTCAACGGCACTAAAAAAGAAAAAGACCCTGGAGTTGATGTGAACAAGCTAAATATAAGCCAGCAAAGTGATGCAGCTACAAAAAGGGCAAATGCTGTTTTGGGATGCATAAATAGAAGGATCACTTCCAAAACAAGAGAGGTACTAGTTCCCCTTTGCCCTGCACTAGTCAGACCTCACCTGGAATCCTGTGTTTAGTTCTGGGCACCCAAGTTTTAAAAACATGCAGAAAAGCTCGAAAGGATTCAGAGGAGAGCAAAACAGATGATCCAGGGTCTGGAAACTAAGCCCTACAATGAGAGACTGAGGGAGCTGGACATGTTCAACCTCGCGAAGAGTAGACTATGAGGGGATATGATAGCACTCTACAAGTACCTTACAAAGAGGAAGGAAAAGGCCTCTTCTCACTCACCCCTGAGTGTAGGACATGGAACAACCAGCTTAAAATGCAGCACACCAGATTCAGGCTGGACACCCGGAAAGTGTCCTCAGTGTCAGAGCAATGCAACAGTGGAACCAGCTGCCAAGAGTGGTCACAGGCTCTCCCACACTAGAGGCATTCAAGGCAAACTGGGCAGTCATCTAAGTGGGATGGGGTGACTTGGCATCCTGCACCAGCAGGGGGTTGGACCCCATGGCCTTTTTGGCCCCTTTTGACCCTACTATTCTATGAATCTATGTATCTTAGAAGCTGAGAAAATAATGCCTCTGCTGGTGTTGAAAGAACCGTAAGTTAGATGCCAGTGGGAGAATGCTCCACAGCTGGGGTGCCACCACCCCACCTGCCTCACCCTAGAAAAGTGAGGTACCTGCAGGCCATCCTCTACTGAAGAGCCTAATGCATGGTACCTAGGGAAAGAGGAAGTCCTTGGGTGCTGAGCCTTAGCTGGGAGATGATCTATCCCCAAATTCAGGTTGTGCCAGCTATTTGTGAAATATCCCAAAAGAAACTGCATTGGGAACTAGTTGAGGGCATACTCAAAATATGACGAAGAAATTAACTTGTGCTCAGTCCATATGAAGAAATCTTCAGCGTGTATCCTAAAATACATACTTGATCTTGTCCTCCATTCCCAAACACTTCTGATCTTACCATTTACATTCATCTTTACATGCTCAATCATTGCTGAGAAAGAATATATAAAAGTAGGAGTGAAAGGTTTATTTTAAAAAAGGTTTTGTTTACTTTGGTGCTGACTTTCTGGGTGTGTGTGTGTAGATTCTTTCCCTTGCCTTCTATCTTTTAGCCACATGGGGCTACATCCAAGAAAATGGCAGCACTCAGAATTTATTGCAAAAGATACTGCTGAGAGAGAGAGACAGACAAGAGATGGTGAAGTCCACCTTCTATGACATATAAAGACAAAAGGAAAGGTATAAATACCTTGTCATCTCCTGCTCCCTGTTTCAAAACGGAGACACAAACACTCAAAAGTCTGGTCTCTGACTAGCTTGCTGCATGGCGCCCACATAAAAACTAAGATAAACAGTTTATCAGGAGCAAATGCACAAATGCCGCTCCCAAGACACAAGTCTCCACCTTTCAGGGGGTGTGGGAGCGGACTTTGAATACCACGAGCTTTTTTGTTCTTCTTTTTAAGGCCGAAGCAAGAATGGACTGGTGCTTGGGGCAGTTATGTGAGGGCAGGCCAACAGATTCACGACTCGGATGCTTCCAAAGGAGTCTTTCCCTTTTCTGCAGCTCGCACATTTGTGCACCCCAGGGGCTCATGCCTGCATGTGCTGCGGGGCCCCTTCCGGAACTACATTCTGGAGTCTTCTGCCTCCTGCATGCCACAAACAGGGGCTAATCCCCAAAAATGGCCCAGAGGCTCAGGCTGCAGCCTATTTTAACCATGACGTGATGTAGCCTCCTCCATTCGGAGGTTCTGCTCATAATTCCCCCCTTACAGGAGTTAGCTAAGCTGGCCACCTAGACGTCACTGGAAAGGAGGAAATGCAACTGGGGGGAAAGGACCAAAGAGAACCCAGATTTGCCCAAGACACGCATGTGTGAAAACGTATGTGGAGAGGTGCAGTTAGAAACCACTACTACAGTTTGACCAGAAAAACAGTGCATCTGTATTTGCATGTAAAAGATTACACATCAATTAGAAATGCCATACATGGCTCCAAGGGGATTGGCTCGACTTTTAGGCAGAGTGAGACAGATGCCTCATGCAGCAGAACTGACTTGGGGTGCCATGAAAGGGGGAAAACAAAACAAGGCTGGGACTATTTTTCATCAATTGTGGCATTCTTCTTCAATCCCAGCATGGGGAGAGGTTCTTGTAGGTTTTTCTCCCTCTGGTGGTAAAATCATTTGATGGCCCTTGAGTTTTATGGACAGCGATTTGGAAAGAGGGGGCACAAACACACCTCATCCTTTGCCTCAGGTAGGAAAGCGGCTTGGGCCTGCCCTGCCCTGCCCTTTTCATCATGCCTGGATTGTTGAACAGGAACCAGAGGTCTGCATCTCCACTGCTCTACCACGTTTCTCTCCCTGCTGAAGCAAATGTGGAGTAATGGCAAATGAAAAGCAGACCAGCATATGAAGCCGTAGGCTGTGTGTTTTCTAGCACCTGGTTTTGAAATTTCACAGCAAGAACTCCTTGAAAGTCACTTGTGTCTGCGGCTCAAGAGTTGCCCTGTTTGCTGTTGATTTTGATTTCCTCAGTCTTCCCAGGATTTACTCAACTCCAGAGAATTCATCTTGAAGTTTAGTTTCAAAAGAATGTTGTATTTATAGGCCGTTTATCACGGCCGCTGCAGGTCCCCTGCCAACTCCATCCATCTCTGTCTACATTCTAAGGTGCGACTCTCACAAAAACTATTCTATCACTTTCGGCCGGTGACGTCCTCTACCGCTTACCCACCGATTAGTCAGCAGCCTCTTTCTCTCACACTCTGCATCTAGGGATTTTTATTTTGATAAAGGCAGGAGTGACATATTTCTTATCAGATCATACCCAAATGAAAAGCATTGGAAGGGCTTAAGAAAATAGGATAAAAGTTCACTGCGAGTTATTAGACGTTTGTTATTGTTTAATTCCTCCACGGAGTGTTGGAGCATGTCAAACCAGCCATGCTTACTTTCAAAGGAAGAAACGGAGGCAAGGAAAGGTTGAATGACATGCAAAAGCAGACAGAAAAGGGGAAGCCGAGTCTTGAAAAGATCAATGGCCAGATAGGTCTCAGAATGTCAATATTGACTCTGAACTCTGAAGATTTGGATTGGATTATCGAGTGACATTTTCAGCAAAATGTCTGGGGGCTCCAACTGGTATGCTCCCATTGATAAAATGAGAGGGCAGAAACTGTACTGCAGATGCCTGACTTCAAAATCAAAAGCATAACCCTAACACGCCTGCCATTTTGCTTTGTTTGCTTAAGAAACATCGCTTCTATGGCTGTTAGGCTGTCAAATCTATAAAAGTGGCGAAGAACAAATTGAATAACCTCATCCTATGCCATTCACCTCAGTCCTGCAAACATTCAATTGTACAAGCTGTTTACAAGTAAACAGTCAAGTGTGTCTAACATTGTATTTACTCAAGATAACCTAACATGGATTAGCTACCCCTTACCAACCTTATCCATCATGTTGGATGCATAACTACTAATGTGCCTTTTTTCATTTGATCACTGATTGCATTTTATGGTTTTACTGTATGTATTTCTCAAGGATCTGCCAGGCATCGTCTGAGGAGCGATCCAGGATTTCAGATTCTCAGATCTTAGTTGGAGGACAGCAATCTGATCTTGGAGTGGGGGACTGAGTCCCTGGAGCTGGTATGGGAAGTGTGCTGGCTGTTCTCTGCAGAGGGGCATTCCAGTGGGCTAGGAATAGAGACCGGGAGGGCTGGGATAGAGGTTCCCCATCCTTGGAAGGTTCCCCACACAGTCACCAGCTGCCAGAAAAGCCCATCAAGCAAACATACAGGGCAGGAGGTTGGGGAGATGAAGGTGGCATGTGCCACCTCTCCTGCCATACATAGCATGTTCATAGGCCTCCGAGTTCAGGGACTTACAAATGGTGGGACTGAACTTCAAATGGTCTTATATTTAGATATTTGGCCTAATGGCGAGCTGTTTGTGGCCGATTTCAGTCAGCCAGTGAGGTGTAGTGGTTAAGAGCGTGGGACTGGGACTCAGACGATCTGGGTTCTAGTCCCCGCTCAGCCATGGAGCCAACTGGGTGACTTTGGGCCAGTCACAGACTCTCAGTCCAACCTACCTCACAGGGTTGTTGTTGTGGGGATAAGATGGAGGAGGAGGAGATGTAAGCTGCCCTGAGCCCTTGGTAGGAAAAAGGCAGGATATAAATCCATAAACAAATAAATAAGTAAATAAATAAATAAATAAATATGCATGCTAACATGCAGTTTGTTTAGCTTTATATGCTACCCCACTCGCCATAGGCTCTCTGGGAGGGTGACATCATATCGTGCAAACATTACATACTGCTGGTGAGGAAATAGGTGCATTAATTCTGGCTTACTCCATGGCCAACAAGTTGGTTTGTTCACTTTGTTATTGGTTTGATGTGGAGCTACAAGTAGCAGGAATGACCTAAGAACTTGGAAGGTCAACATTAGGTGTGGTGGTGACTAGTTGCTCTCCTCACAAACTAGGGGCAATCAGTGTTTCACTCCAACTCTGGTCCCAAACCCCACCTGCCTGAACTTACCCCCCACCTGCCCCACACCATGCATGTAAGGCCCGTCTCAGTTCTGGGCATGCCAGCTGAGATTTCAGCCCCAGAGCAGCCGCCTTCAGACCTATAAGCACAGCATGTCTGCTGCATCATCAGCTCTTGTGCACTGAAGAAAAGCCAAATCTGTTAAAATAAAACCAGACTGGATTGTATTGATCTGTTGCAGAATATCTACAGAGCACCAAGGTACCAATTTATCATATATCATTTTATTTTTATTTTAAGGGAAAGCAAACAAAAACAAAATCACAGAAAGGACCAAGTATATATCAGCTGTGAAATTAAGAACACGCAACTTAACACAGAGACAATTTTATCATCTTGTGACAAGATCAATGGTGCGGGATCAAGGGAAAGAGAAATCCAGATCATCTCCATCCTGCGGCGTCTCTCCCAAGTATTTGATGTGGTGTACAAGGCCATGAGGAGCGCATACTATCACTTATGTAAGTAATAAAAGATTATCTAACACAGTAAAAAGTAACCATTTTCTCAGTCACCCTGCCAGGCATGCAATATGGGGTGACTTTTTCAGCAATGCCATGTGCCATACTCGTGTGTTAATCGATTATACTTTCACTTTTATAAATTTACATATCAAAGTTATCGCACTGTTTCTTAAATTACAGTTGAACCTCCGCATGTGCAGGAGTTTGGGGCACGGGACCACCACAAAAGTGGAAAAACCACGAATATCTTTAGCACCCTCCCCACCCCAAATCTTAGTTAATTCTGTTGACCGTACAGGTACTGGATTGCTTCTCCCTCTCTCTCTCTCTCTCTCTCTGTTAACCTACATTGTTGATAAGCAAACCTACCAGTTAATTGAAAAACATTTTTAAATTTAAAAATACCACTCACCGCATGCCTATGTGAGGACAGGCTAATATCCACTCCCACTTGAAAGAAACGTACCAAGACAAAGAGCGTCGCATCCCCAAACAGAGTGCAGAGTCCCCAGTTAGCATACTGAAACTTCTTACAAAATTTAACTTTTATACTAAATTTGTGTCTATATTAATAAATAAAATAGATGAATACATACATTTTATTCATTTATTTAGTTATGCATCTATGACTTACTAAATTTGTGTTGAAAAATATTTTATTGACTTCTGTGCTTGCCCAATACAATTTTATTTCATTCGATCCATGTAAGTTAAGAAATTAGACCTTGAAATAGAAAGGCCCAATTTCAAATATTTCACCTTTGTAAGCAATCTGAAGGGAAATAAAATAATGAAACAAGTGAAATAATGTTTCCAAGGAATTTTAACCCAGAATTCCTGATCACTTTAGCAGGTGAAATATTTGAAATGCTTAGGATGCAATGCTAAACACAAAAAAAATCGTTTAACTCACAACATAGCTGGCTTGGATTTTTTGGGACTTTTTTTCTGTCCAAACATGCATTAGATTGCACCCTTAGATAAGCATACTTCAGTAGCATACTTAGATTTATCTATATGAGTGATGACACATATAATAATTCTTGATCCAAAATGTGTTTTGCCTGTATCAATTACAATGTGCAAATTCATTATAAATGAAATTGGTGCTTGCTTGCTTGCTTGCTGTGTCTGTGTCTGTCTTCCTTCCTTCCTTCCTTTTTGGGACAAGCAGATAAAGTTCTCATATATTACACAGCCATAGAAATATTAACCAATATATGGATGCTGTTATCATGTCACTAATTCTTTCGATACAATCTAGACTGACTTCAAGAGATGCTTGAAAGGAATCATGTGAGCCGTCTTCTCTAAAGAGAGCGGAGGCTCTATTAAACTTTAACAGGAGCAAGTCTGGTTCCCTGCTCCACGTTTTGTTGACTATCTTATGCAAGCAAAGGGAAAGTGCATTCTTATATATGCTATTCACAATGGTGCATAACTGGGTCATGGTGGGAGCCACAGACCTGGTTTGTACAATTGGACCACCCATGGTAGGTAACTCGCCACAGTGGGTTGTGTCAGCTGAAGCCAGACTGCTTTTTGCAGGGATGCTCATGCTTCAGCAACATGCCATGCTACCTTGACTCACCCTGGCTTGTTCTAGCAATCGCTGGGCCACAATGGGTTGCCACATTTTCTGAACCAAGGAAAGCACTTTCATGATGGTGGCTGGGGCCTGGCTAGTGAGCTGCTAGGCAAGAGCAGACCCCCCCCCCCCGGTTCTGCCCCCACCAGTGCGTGTGACAGCCCCTGCACATTTGCCACGCCAAAGTAGCACCAAGCAATTGCCACTGGTTCACCTCCCTCTCCCTCTCCATCTCCCTCTCTGGCAACAGCAAGGGCTCTGAGGAGGCGGCACCAAACATGCCGGAGCCACCATCTCCCTTTCTGGAATAGCTGAAGACTCAGGGAAGTGTTAAAGAAGTGGAGGATGCTGGTGTTCTCCATCCAACACTTAAAAGTGACAGGATCACGTTGCCAAGGGGAAGATACTGCCCCCCCCCACTCTTTTGCTGCTCCCGCCACCTTTTTCAGGTACGTTTTCATTCACAATTGGACAATCAGTCCCTGGCGATTGTGCACTAATTGTGCAATCTTACCTGTTAGTTTCAATATACATTAACCACACCATTTTGCTGCTGTGCTTTTGTCAGCTGAATCATACATGCACACTGATCGGGCAAGAGTACGTGCATCGGACAGCTGGAACAGTACACTTGGCACACTTGTAAATGAACAGTGAAAATAATAATGCTAAAAAACACATCTGTGCGATTTTCTGGAGCCACAAAGTAAGTAAGTAAGGAAGTAAGTAAGTAAATAAATAAATAAATATGATGCACATGGTTATGATGGGTGAAAAACTGTTTTATGGGAGCTTTTTTGTTTGTTGATCAGTCAACACCAGAGTCACAGAAACTACGTGATTTTTTTTTTAAATCGCATAGACACATGGATGACACTTCATTGAGAAAACATATGAACGGGTTCACAGTACAACATGTGTGCAATTAAAGGAAAATCTTTCAAGTATGACGATTGTAAAGTTTTACAATTCCCTCCACATCGTGGGCAATTAATTGTGTTCTGTGTTTGGGCTACATTCACATAGTCTTTAAAACAGGGCTTGCTGCAACTATAAAACCCACCATCCTGGTAAAAGCCACATAATGGTTGGATCCAGAATTAGTCAGTGCTAATGACTGACTGAGAGCCAGTGTGGTGTTGAGAGCATTGGACTGGGGACCAGGTTCTAGTCCCCACTCAGTCATGAAGCGCACTGGGTAACTCTGGGCCAGTCATCTACCTCACAGGGTTGTTGTGAGGATAAAATGGCACTATGTAAGCTCTCCTGGCATCCTTACAAGGAAAAAATAGGATGTGAATGCAGACAAAGACGAAGAGGAAGGGGAAGTAGAAGAGTCATGGTCACAGCAGACACAGAAATCAATGAAGTGTAAGACAGGTATGCATCTTAAGTGACATCTTAAGTGTCACTGATTTCAATGGCTCTGTTCTAAGGGTGGCTAAATCTGGATCCAACTTGTCTCTTTGTTACAGAATGAGAAGCATAAGCTCATCACTGCCTACTGATAGTGTTCCCTATTATAACTTTCCAGAAGCTACATTTAGGAGATAGCACTACCAAGCAGCCAGGGACAAAGTGCTGGGAGAGATTTAATAAAACACTGTAACAAAACATTGTGAGAATAGAGGAGCGGCCTCTGATGAGCTCCTCCTACCTCCTGCTCCAAAGCACCTGGACTGGAAGTGAAAAGGAAAGCCCTTGTAAATTTATTTACAACTGGAAAACTGGAACTGTCTGTCACAAAATTGCACACACCCTACACCCTCCTGGGCGTTTTTCTTATATATGGAGAGCTTGCGGGTGGAGGGGATGTATCAAATTTTCCAGATGCATTATCTGTGTTCCTCTATCCCTTTCATTTACTCCTAAAATTCTGGAAGAGATGTTTTCAAATTCTGTTTGAGATGTTTTCAAAGACACCAGTCTCACTTTGGATAAACACTGATTGCTTACAAAATGGCCCAGTTTGGTTCTGCATTTGTCCAAAGGGAAACCCTGGCGCTGGCGCTGGCATTTCCCACATTGTAGGAACCCCCAGAACCTGCCATAGATATTCCATTAATGCTGAAGCGAGGTCAGATCTTCAGAATCCAGAATAGATTCCACTGAGCGGCCTGGAAGATTCATGGCAGGGGGCAGGGATCCAAATGAAAAGTCTGGAATGGTCTAACCTTTTCTGGAACAGAAAGGAGTTTTCTACCCAGCCCATGTTTTTCCTGAATGCATACCTTGTTTTAACCTCTTGGGATGGCATTCAATGTTAATCTAACTTAAAACTCAGTCACTGCAATGAGTCTACTCTAAGTTGAACTAACACTGGATACAGTGCATAGTATTTCAGTGTTTGTTTGTTACAAGCCTTCATACTAGTTAGAGAAGGAGTTGTAAAACAGATGTAGGCAATTTGTTCGTTCAGAAGGTTTGGCCTACAGTTCCCGTCAACTCTAGTCACAATAGACAATGGTGAGGGATGATAGGAACTGTAACCCCTCCAGATGTTTTTACCTACAAATTTCCCATCCCTCCTGCAAGAACATTGCTTTATCTGTCCCTCTCTGGCAGGCAAGTATCTCGACTGCATCCTAGGATGGCTGATTTTCCCCAGAAACTGAGAAAAAGTACATTCTAAAAAGTACATTCAAAAATGGTGAACATCTCCTCCCATTACCTTCCCATTGCTGCTTCATGGTGGAACAAGGATTTCAACCTGGGCTAGCCTTTATCTAAACCCAGCACCTTACAGTACAATCCTATACATGTATACTCAGAAGTAAACCTAACTGAATTCAATGGGATTGCAGCCTTGGGCACTTACCTTTCTGCCACCGTTTTGGTACGTGGTGTTTTTCAGAGTACAAGAGACAGGTCCCTGCCCCAAAGAGCTTGCACTCTAAAATGCCACATGGGGAAACAACAAAGGAAGGGGAAGGAAGTGGGGTGGGGGGACAGGGAGTATGGAGAAACAGGAGAACAGGTCATTGCTGCAGATACCTATTAGGGTTGGCTACTGCCTTTGTTGCCGTAAGGAAGCCGTACGCAATGTGATGCTTCTCAGATGGTTTGAATACAGCTCCTATCATCCCTGATGACGCCATTATGGCTGGGGCTGATAGACGTTTTGAGTCCAAGCCATCCAGAAGACACTGCATTGGGGAAGCTGCAATAAGACTTGGAAACAGGCATTGCAGAGTGAAGAGCTTCAAGAAGAGCACCTTGGAGGGGCGGACAGCTCTTCCTCCCTACTGTGTTCCCAGAGACTCCTCCAAGCCTGGGGCAGTAAGAGAGGAAGGGCAGTGGGGCTGTAGGGGGCAGGTGGGAGAGTTTGAGCAGGAGCAGCGCTGGCACAGAAAGGGTCCCAGGCAGGGAAGTTTCAGGATGCGAGAGCTGAGAGAGAAGGAGCTGAGCATGACCACGAGGGGGTGAAGGCAAGGGCAGCACGCTGATGATGCATCCCAGAGCAGACAGAAATTTGAGGAGGAGTTCCAGGCAATAAACGGAAGGTAAAATCAAGATAAATATAAATGATTTCTCTGCATCACATCAGTTAAAGCTGAGCAACCCTTCCTGAAGGCATCAGTGAATGGAAGAAACAGTGGATGGCAGGGCTGAACAACCTGGCACCTTCCCAGTTTTGGACTACAGCCCCTTTCAGCTCCAGCCAGCATGGCCAGTGGCCACGGATGAGGGGAGCAGCAGTGCAAACCATCTCTGGCACCCCAGGCTGCTTATCTCTGATTTAAGGGAACTGGGAGCTCTCCTTCCATGCCAGTTGGAGGAAAGAGTGTACAGGCATGGTTCTAAGATGCTTCCTGCAAAAAAGCACTGTGTGCCTGGGTGTGAATGATTGCATTGTTGGCCTTCGAAGAAAATGAGAACTGTGTGGGAACAAAGCATGATGGGCGAGCTCCATTCAGGCCTCCTGATAGTTTGTGTAACAACCTCGTTCCTTCTCCATGCCTGGAATATTAAACACGAAATCCTGTCGGACACAGGAGAGCGGCGTGCAAGCAAGCGCCAGCAGAGGGCGCTCTGCTCCAGCTTGAATTAGCATTAGCCAGCAATTTCACGCTTGGGGAGAGGAGGCGTCTGCAGAGAACTTCTCGGGCCGGGAGCCAACAAGAGCGCTTATGAATTACATCACGGGCTCATGTGTGGAGCCGCGCAAATAAATGCAGCAGCCACCAGGTAGCAGGGCAATAAGAAAAAAAGCAAGAGGAGGGGAAAGAGTTTGAGGGGGGGCGAGTGCAAAGAGAGCGAGCGCGCGAGAGAGAAGCAAGCAGCCAGGACGACGCACGTGGAGCACCTAGATGCTTTGCAAGGTTGCCGAGATCTCCTGCCTCCGGAACTGAACTCCTGCTCGAGAGGGTGGGAGGGAGCGAATCTCCAACGCCGTCTTGCAACTTTTTGCTCAGCCGGGGTGGCTGGGAATGAATGCCCAAGGGCGGCGGCGGAGCTAACGAAGACCGGGCACTGCCGGCTGCAAGAAGGCCACAGGCGAGCCGTCCGCGCCGAGCATCCCCGTTGAAGCCACGCGTGAAGGGCGCGCTTGCGGCGGGACGCAGAGGGACCCTCGCCCCCCTTGGTGGATGGCTCGGAGGTTGTGGGACCTGAGCTCCGCAGTGGGACTTTGCTAGTGAAGGGATCGCCTTCGCCTGCCCCCCTCCTCGCCTTCGTTTTCTTTTAAGGAGAGCTGCCTGCACAGAGCGAGTCGTAGGTTTCCATAGTGATGGGGCAGAAAGTGCAGGAAATTTAAAGGCGCTGGATCCTCGCGAAGCAGACACACTGGTGCCAGCGTGCGTGGCGGCGGCTGATGCTGGCGGTGGTGCTGCAGGCTGCAGAGAAACGGCAACTGGAGGGGAACTTTGCGGAGGCTTGTGCAGAGCGACGGAAGAACATCCGCAAGCCCCGGAGACGGGAGGCGTGATCGCGCCCAGCTAAGGAGGCGTCCGAGCTCTCCGCACGGGGTGGGTTTTAATTGATTCTATGCTTTTTGTTTTGTTGCATCCTCGCCAGACACGAGGAGAGGCTTTTGCAGCAAGGCAGCGGCTGCTCCAGGTGAATCCCGAGCGGCGCATCTAGGGGGTAGCGGGGGCCGATCCCGCCGCGCCTTGCTTGGATACCCCGACGCCTTCGTCTCCTTCCCCGCGCAAGCGTCTCCGATGCATTTGCTCGGGCCCACTTCTGGGTGAACCCTGCCCCCTTTTTCCCCCTTCCCCTCCGCCTGTCCGAGGATGGATCAGCCCCAGTGGTTGGTGACTATTTACGCGTTGGTGGTTCTCCTGGGTCTCCGGCTGGAACAGGGCGCTTGCCAGCACTATCTGCACATCCGCCCGGCCCCGAGCGACAACTTGCCCCTGGTGGATCTAATCGAGCACCCGGATCCTATCTTCGACCCCAAGGAGAAGGACCTGAACGACACGCTGCTGCGGAACCTGCTGGGCACCCATTTCGACCCGAATTTCATGGCGGCCTCGCTGCCGGACGATCGCCTCGGCGGGGACGACCTGGCCGAGCTGGACTTGCTGCTGCGGCAGCGGCCGTCGGGGGCCATGCCCAGCGACATCAAGAGCCTGGAGTTCTACGACGGGGGCCTCCAGGCCAGCAAGAAGCACCGGCTGAGCAAGAAGCTGCGCCGGAAGCTGCAGCTGTGGCTGTGGTCCCAGACCTTCTGCCCGGTGCTCTACACGTGGAACGACCTCGGCAGCCGCTTCTGGCCGCGCTACGTGAAAGTGGGCAGCTGCTTCAGCAAGCGGTCGTGCTCCGTCCCGGAAGGCATGGTGTGCAAGCCCGCCAAGTCGGTGCATCTGACCATCCTGAGGTGGAGGTGCCAGCGCCGCGGCGGGCAGCGCTGCACGTGGATCCCCATCCAGTACCCCATCATCGCCGAGTGCAAATGCTCCTGCTAGGAGGGGGCAGGGGGAAGGGAGCGGCTGCCGCTCCACGTGCACTTCACTCCCAGCGCCGCCGCCGCCCGAAAGACAGACCGCTGCAAACAGAATTAAGTCGTGCGCCCCCCCTTTTCCCGCCCCCCCCCATAATAAGCCCAGACTGCGGCGGACTTTGCTAGGCTCGAAAACGCGGGCGCTTCGGCTTCTGGGGTTGACCGTTGCACTGCGCAGCGCTAGGTCGGACTGTACCTTGTTGTGCCTGCGGCGGGTGCGTCCGGACTGAGAGAGGGCGTGTGCGCGGAGAGAGAACACAGGCAGCCCAGCCCGCCACCCCCGTTTGAATCGCGCATGGAAAAGGTCAGTGTTAACGCCGTGAACGCATCCTCGCCTACTGTATCTTTAAGAGCGCTCGCCTTGATCGTCGCTCTGAAGGCGTCGTCTTCCGCCCGCCCCTCCTCCCTTTAATTTATATTCCAGAGAGAAGCGTTTGGGGAATGGCAAAACAAACGACCCCCCAAGAAAACTTCGCTTTTTTCTTAGATTTTTTTTTTTTGGCGAAGTCTTTTTTTTTAAAGAACGTGAACTTTTGTTAAGAAAAGAAACATTTTATAAATATATATATATGTATGTACAAATATATATATATATATAAAATATATTTTCCATTGTTCGGAAAATGTATGAATGAGTCACGTGTGGATTTTTTTCATGGACGTCAAGATATGGTTATAATAAAAGCTTAGGAGACGGTGTTATTGTATATAGTGAACTTTTTAAATGTCTTTAATCTTCTGTAAATGGAAGAGGGTCTTTTATTTATTCTTTATATTCATTCCCTTGTAGTCGAAAGTTCAGTTCAGAATTAAAGTCAACCACTAAAACTCGAGCCCCGTGGATTCTGTTCGGTGCGGGGCTGCGGACGGGGGGAGGGAGGCTGGCTGCGCAAAGGGGCGGCGTCGAGCCGCCGGGAGGGAGCTGGCGGCGCTTCGCGAGCCCCCTTCGCCTTGCTCCTGCTCGGTGACCCTTCGGGGGCCGCTCGGGCCCGTCCTCATCGCGCTGCATCATCCACGTGGACGCGGAAGCCAGCCCCACCGGCGGATCGATTGCTGCGGCGGATCGATTGCCGAGCAAGTGTGTGCGGGAGACCCGCGCCGCGCGTCTTGGAGCGAGCCAGGTGGGGCGGGCGGCGGGGGGGATTAGGAGGGAAGGGCGAGAGGCGGCGGGACTGGCCGGTGACTTTGCTTTCTCATGCCGCTTCCTCGCTTCGCTTCTCGCTTCTTCCCCGGCCCCGGACTTGGCTGTCACCCATTCTGGAAGAAGGCGCAGGGCAGATGCCTTAGGAGCAGGAGCGCGGGGGGGGGAGGGGGTCGAGAGGCGGAATGGTTGCCGCTTTGACATCTCATTTACAAGGAGACACGTGTCTCTGACACCTACCATTGTGGTCGCGCCTTGCTGAAACCTGACCCCCGACGACGCGTCGTCGAGCGCTTGCTGGAGACCATCGCCTATCCGGGGCCGAAGCGAGCCAGCGCCCCTTTCGGCCTATCCGCCCCCTTTCGCTTAACCCTTTGCTTCCCGGGGGAAAAGACACGCTAGCAAAGCGCGGCCCCGCAACTTCGCTCATCACCTTGAGCTGCTGCCTCAGCCCGCTCAGCCCCGCCGCTTGCCGGAGCTTGGACCGCGAAAGGTGATGGAGAAGACGCCTGCCCCACCTCTCCCCTCCCCTTCGCTGTGCTGGCTGCGGTATGTGGGCGGCCTGTCGCTGGCAGCAGTGGCGGCGCTGTACGGAAAGAGGGACGGGCACTTTCACACCGAAGAAGGCAAGATCTGCTTATCCAGATCAAGCCACCCGGCGGCCGTGCCATTCGGGCAGCGGAAAGACGCGGGTGCAACAAGGACACGTCTTGCCTCTTTAACACTCCTGCACCTTAAGGGAGGCAGGGCAGGCACACCCCCTGCTCACCTTCATGCTCCTTATTGCGAGTGGAGATTTCCTAGTGGTGGAGATTTCTTCCTAGTTTCAAGTGGCTTCAAGAACAAAATCCTTGTGAGAGCTTTGAGCTCTGGAACAGAACCATGAGAAGAACAGAAGTGACAGCGCTGCCTTGCAGGCACACGGGGTGTCCTAAGTAGTGGTTTCCATGGTGGTCAAAGAGCCCGAAATTCAAGGTGGCCAGAAATTCAAGAGGGGTTGGTTTTTCAAAGCACAGGGATATAGGAGCACTGGGTCTTGGCATGGATTCTGTAGAACCATTGAGTGGGGCTGATATACATTATATCAGCCATCTCAACAACAGACCAGCAAGGTAGGTCAGTGCTGCTCTTCCTTCCCCCAGTCCCAGTATTGTAGATGTGGAGACAAAGAACAGCTTCCCTAAGTCCTTCTAGTGAATCCGTGTGAGACACAAATCACAGTTTTTTGAAGCCACATGTATGTGTGTGATGGGGGGCATTTCTTAGCAATTGAGTTTCTGGAAACGGCACCTCTTAGAATTCTGCCTGCCAGGTCAAAGATGCAGGAGCTTTGCCAGGAAAGGTACATTCTTATACCTCCTTACAAATAAAGTGGGTTAAGGCAAGATCTTCTTGGACTATGATAGGGCCCCAACATTGATTCACGTGCATTCAAGGGACGCTGATGAAGCCAACATGTGGCTACTCTTGCTGACTTTTCTTTTGGCGATGTGGAGCTTGGCACATCCCAGGCACCTCCTGGCTAAGGCTGCGATCAAGCACACCCCTGCCTATGAGCAGCACTCCTTTGCATAGGGCTGCAATTGGGGTCCTAAAGCTGGTCCAATATTACCTTTCCAACATTCGTATCCTCAGCCCAGTGAAAACAGCAATGGCAGTTGCAAGCTGACCAGACCTCTGGCTGATACACATTTATTTGCATTCCCAGGTCAAGTTTATTTTGCTGAGGACAGCAATCGCACCCCTGTGGTGCTGACACAGGACCCTTATAGCCCTTCCTCCAGAGAACTGCAGTGTGGATTGGCTCAAATGAGCTCAGGTTTATGGGGGTAACTAGTGTGGCAAGGGGCCTTCCTGACCTCAGGTGAAATTCACACCCTCCCTGACCTCAAACATTACCTGGAGCAATTAATGCCTTATCAGCCTACTTCCTGTAACAGATTAACCTTGGCTAATGACTGCAGAAGGGGACACTCTACCACAGCCTTCCCAATGCATTGTTTGTTTCCATACAGAGAGGTTCTGTGGGGCTGGCCCATGTGGGCTAACGCTGTCTGGAAGCCATGCCCTCTGACCTTGGAGTCTGGCTAATGCCAGATGTGAAACTCACTGTCAATACTGGGAGGAAGGAGAAAGAATAGAAAGGAAAGGGGAAACTTGCATGCAATACATAAGCTGAAGCCTGAGCCCTAGGCTTTAAAACCAGGCTTCCTTCTGGTGCCTTTCGATTTGAATAAACGGGGAACCATGGGGTGCAACCCTATGCATCTTCAGGCAGAACAGTGCCAGCCCTGCTGGCAGGCATTGCTGGGAGCTGTAGGACTTGTTCTGCTGAATTACAGGATTCTGCCCTTAACCTCACTTGCTTACACCAAGATCACACATGGAAGATGAACCTTGCTGCTGTGCTGACGGAAGCACCCAGAGGTGCCTGCCTCGTGCATGTAGGAATGAATCCTCATGGGGAAAACTGGCAGAGAAGGGACTTGCATTTATCCCAGCCTTACCTGATCGGGTCCCCTCCAGAAGCTTTGGACTGCATGGTCAGGGAGGATGGGAGGACACTTCCAGTCTGGGGCAAGGAAGGGCAGTCCAAACCCTCAGCTGCAGCTCTCCAGGGACTCCCTAACCAACTGAAGACATGCCTCCACTGGGAAGGGTGGGGTTTTGAGATCTACAATGCTGACTCTGAGATGATGTGTGACTTGTAAGCACCCTTCCCAGCTATTCAACATGCTTCCTTGCACCTCTCAAGGCAGTAATTTATTCTAAGACTGCACATTTACCTGGGGACAAGGTCCACTGGTCTTGGAGGTCTCCTCTGAATTGACATGCAAAGAAATGCAATATAAGTGACTCCTTTCCAGATAGTGGAAGTATCTGACACACACATTTGGGAGGGGTCTTTTTTATTGCTCTCACACACCCCTTTCCTTTCTTCAGAGGCATAAAATACATTTCTAAATGTAGAAATACATTTCTACATTTATTAGAACAGAATCATGCACAAGTCGACATTAAATAGAGCTCTGATTTTCCAGGAGGAGGGCTGGATTGATTAGGCTTTTTTGAGCTATAATATGCACATCTGTAAAGCAGTTTTTCCTAACTGGATGGCATTCAGATGTGTTGGATTGTAATTCTCATCATTCTGTTGGTGGTACTGACTGGGAATTATGGGAGTTGCAGTCCAACTCGTCTAGATGGCACCAGGTCGGCAGAGGCTGCTGTAAATCATAGCCATGTCACACTGCGACAATCTTGTTAACGTGGTAGATTGTCACCCACTGCAGAAACATTTTGGAACATTTGCTAAAGATGATTGACTAGCATCTGTAAAGTGGGACACTTACACTCACTCCCTGCATCCCTCCAATAGTTTTGCTGGCAGAGAGAATGAGGTAAAGAATTGGACTTTTCTCTATTTATATTGGAATTCCAGACATTTTAGTTAAAATCTGGAGAAATCTATTTATCCATCAGTTATGTTAATTATTTTCAACATAGGACTATTTTTTGTGACCTCGAGGTATTTTCTTTCTCTTCTTTACTGCACTTTCCCTTCCCATCCAATAGGGTGGCAGGAGGGGAGGGCCCGGTTACCTTACTGTTGTGAGTATTCATTAACTTAGTGAAGAGGAACGAGGCACACTCTTACCCACAGAAAAGGCACCCTGCCCCCAAGACTATCTAAAGGTTCATTGTAAAAGGATTAAAAGTGAAAGGCCTTCATCTTATGATTCTTTCGTTTAATCTTAGTGGCGCCTGACAGCCATGCTGGATGGGTGATCACATTTAGAATATTCTTCGTCTCAGATACCTTAGGACTTCAAACAGGAGCAAGGGAGTATAATTTTGGCGTTGGGAGATGCTGAAGCGGGGCTCTCACTATGTTGACTTTTCTTGCAATGGGGTTGGGGACAGCTACGTGCTGACAAAGAGAAAAGGAACAAACTGTATAGGGAAAACCACAATGCAGTCTTCTCACTCTCAGAAGACTTATATACATGGGCATATTTTTAATGTAGTCCATCCTGCATTGCCGCAGTAAACACCAGCACACTTCGCTACGAGGGGGTGACAGAAGGGATGCACTGTAAGGAGCCTGAGAGGAGCCCCGGCAGTGTGTGGTCACTGCACACAGAGGAGCTCCCTCGAGCCCACCTGCCCCAACTGTGTCCTCCAGATGCATTGGCTGCAATTTCAAGGACCCCATGTCAGGAGTGGCCTTCTGCCTTAAGGGAAGTAGATTTGGGAGGTTTAAAGCCCAACAACTCTCTGCCTCCCGCAGAGGGCCCAAAGCACTCAGCGATGAAAGGACAACCCAGATGTGCCACCATGGCACTGTTGGAGCTCTTGGCATGTCACCAGTGACCTTCTTCGATAACTAACATTTAGGCAGGGTCTGCCTCTCAAGGCCCACAATCCAAAAAGACACGAGACACAAGCAGAGGGATGGGCAGGGAGGAGGGGGCCAGGGCAGGCAGGAGAAAACAGACAGGAAGAGATCAACAGGACACAGGTTTGTACCACGTCTCCCTGCCTTTCTAGGGTGGACTTTTTAAAAATGTGCCACCCGTTTCCTGCATCTCTTCAGTTCTCTTCTCTTTTGTTGAGTTCAAGACTACCCTTCTTCTTTTCCCAACCCCAGATGTTCCTCAGAAGCCCCTCTGCAAGCAGCTGGAGGAGGGAGGGGATTAAAAGGATAAAATAATTGCATCTTTTGCTCTCTCATATGCAGGCCATTCCTGCTTATTACTATCTGCATAACTCAGGAAGGGAGGACAGGTTTTGAGATAACCATTTATCTTCAAAGACATTGAAGTGCCTCTACCCTTTCCCAGCTTGCTGCTTCCCTCTTCCCCATTTTGGACTTGGCCCAGCAGCAGCTGCATTTGAACCATACAGCAAGTGAGGGCTGCACTGCAGACCTGTTGAGTCCTTGATAAATTCAGGGGTGGATGAGATTTTTGTTTCGATTTAAAAATCACCAAAATGCACAAAGTCCTTATCTGGGTCCAAAAGACCTTGAGATGTCACAATAATCACAGGTAGGTGAAAACAAACCAGAAAAATGTGTCCACCTAGACCCAGTGCTTGGGCCTTAGAAGCTGGGGCTTCAATCCCTGGGTATTTGTCCATGTTGGTAGCATTGGAGCCAAGTTGCCATCTCTCTTTTTCTGGCATTCTTCTCAGCATCAGTAGTTGTATGCCAGGTAGATCTAACATGATTCTCCCCATGCTGGAAACAGATTTATAACTATTTTATTTTTTTATTTATTTATTTATTTATTAAAACATTTCTATGCCGCCCCATTCGCCGAAGCCTCGGGGCGGCTCACAACAAGAAGTAAAATACAAAAATAACAATATAAAAATAACAATATAAAATAAATAACAATATAAAATAAGTCGCCCTGGCCAACTACTACTGGATTCCATGGATCCAGATGAGGGATAATGTATTTTTGTTCATTTTTTGTAAGAGTTGTCCAAAATCTGCCAAGTTCTTCGCACAGAAGAACCTCAGTCTATACTGAAGAACACAGTTCACACTGACAGACACTGTGACATGGTGGTGAGATGGGACTGCGTCTGGATGGGCCTGGATAGGACTGGGGAGATCTGGGCTGCAGTCCCCACTCAGCCATGAAGCTCACTGGATGCCCTTCGGAGTCACTGATTCTCAGCCTAACCTACCTCACAGGGTTGCTGTGAGGATTTTGTAAGTTGCCTTGTGTGCCTTGCAAGAGGGGAAAAAGACAGATCATAAATAAAATTAATATATGTTCAGAAGAGACAGAAAATCCGAGCACCAGAGAAAGGGAAGCTGACAGATTTGGCCATCTCTCATGTGCTTTCTCTCTGCTCACCTATCTCCCAGCAGGCTTGGAAAGAGACCGGATTGTCTACGGGATGCTGATTATCTGTCCTATTCAGCACCCAGCCTCTCTACAAAAAGCACGGGCTTCCACAGGGCCGCATCAGAGGGTGCAGACAGGGACCCAGGAATCTGCCTTGCCCTGCCCCAGGCCCTTGGGCACACTGGCAAGCAGTGCATTCCCAGGGTTTCCAGCAAGAGATTTTCCAGCCTTCCCGGAGGATGCCAGGGACTGAACCGGAGTCCTCCTGTCGCTGAGCCATGGCCCTCCACTGGGACCTGCTTGCTATTCACTGCCAAGTCTTCACTGAAGCAGAGGCAGGGTCTGTGGAGGAGCCAAACCCGCGTATCCTCTGGAGGGCAAGGTCTCATGGGCTTTGTGGCACACCTTTCCGCACTTGCGCTCTCCCTGCTCCCTCCAAGGGTCTCCCTGCTGATCAAAGGCAGCGCAGTGCCGCCCCTCCCGCAAGGGAACCAACACCAGGGCTTGCCCTGCCCCTTGTTTGTTCATCGTTGAACACAGTTTCATCCTGAACGTCCTGGGAAACTAAGAGCACACCAGGAAAAAAGAATCCAATGGGATAAAGTACACCTAAAATATAAAGGAGCCGGCTTCATGATCGGTGACGATCGTTCAGAGGAAGCTCAGGCAAAGGGAAAGAAAACACAAAAACAACTTCCCAGAAAATGCTCAAGCTTAGACTCTGGCAAGCCTCCAATGAGAGGGAGTTCCACAGCCGATGGCCGCCACCAAGAGAGCCTCTCTGTGCATGCTCGTGGTGTAGACTTGGCACCCAGATGGTATAATCAAGAGGGTATTCTTGGCTGATTTTAAAGACCAAGGCAGGAGCATAAAGGAGAAGGTGGGTCGCTGAGGTATTTAGGGTAGGAGAAGCTATTTAGGGCTTGAATTGTGTTGAGAAGGTAAGGTGAAACCAGTCCCAATGCTGGCATGGTTACCCGAAGAGCGTTGCATTCATTGTCACGCTAGAAAGACCTTGGGTCCCATATGAAAAGAAGATATTGCAGCTCAGACGTTTGGCACTATTTTTTCCACTCCAAGTTGAAATAGCTACCATGACATCATCATCCTGAAACTGTAACTCCGGTGCTTGCCAAGGAAGCCAAACCAAAGCGGCATTGGCAGGGCGAAGCAGTTGCCCCCTGCTAGCACTGAGCTCGAAAGAGACGCAAACACTCGGAAGAGACACGTGTGCAGACTTGAGTGCCCATGGAGGCTGCCCGCCGTCTCCGTAGGCAGGGGAGTCCACGGGGAACTCTGCAAGATGCAAAGGCTGCCGAATTGGAGCCGTTTCAATCTGCCTTTTTAAACACAGGTTCAAAGACAGCCCTTTCATAATTTATTTTCCCCACAGGGAGATGAGGATAGATAGATTTCAGCTGCAAAGCAAAGGTTGAAATTAGAACTCTTACCAATTACCGGCATTGGGCATCACCACCAATACTTTTCAGGACAGCTGTACCTAAGTGTGAACTAATGTAGGTTGGGGTTGGGGGCTATTCTTTGCTAAATCCATCTGGCTTACCCAGCACATTGTTTAGATGGGAACCAAAAATCCATTCAGCTAGTTCTATGAGCCAAACTGGACTTTGGTTTCTTGAGAAAACTGGCCCCTTCATTCCACATAAGAAAAGATTTTATTTTCATTTGTCCCCTGCCTATCTGCCAAAATTAGCACTAAAGAGAGCTTACTGCCATCGAGAAAACTTGAAAAAGTAATAGATACATTCCACACAATTAAAAACAAACTATGACAAGAGTAAAGGCCACCTTTTGAAATAGTGGAGTGTTAACAGCAGTTTACAATCTAGAAAGTACTAAGTCCAGCAGCTGGCATAAATTGAGAAGAGGATGTCATAGAGAGGAGCTAGAAGACTCTTCCCTGGTGCATCAACCCAAGACAGAAATGGAAGAGAAGGGTGGGGATCTGTAGTTTTGAAATTTGGCTGAAGGTGAAGTATGGCCCAACCTCCAAGCTGCCGGTTGCCCTGCCCTTTTGTAGTTAGTCACCAGTTGGCAATAGGAGCCGGCATGCCAGCTGAGAAATGGAACCATGGGATTCTGTTGCAACTGGATGCATGCAATTACAACACAGAGGGAATTCTTCTCAGAACGGCACCAGCGGATGTACCAATTGGTTGGGGCTGATAGCAAACCACCACCCAACTTCACCTTCCAACATCAAGTAGGATGGAATGAATGACATCAAAAGGCATCTTGCAGAGCTGAAAACTGATGATCATATCAGTTTATGTTACTTGGACAAATACAGAATAAGAAAATATGTTTCCAAGGTCATCCTAGCTTCTTATTTTCCCATTTCATTGCTTAGAGTGATTCTGACGAGATGTGTCTCATATTTCTACAGAACGATTTATTCTTAATAGTTGGGGATTTCTAAAGACCATATTCTCTCCAAAAATGGCATTTCTCTAAAGTTGGTTTGGATCAATAGTTCGTTCCCTCCCTCCCTCCCTCCCTCCCTCCCTCTCTCTCTCTCTCTCTCTCACTCATTCTCTCATACACACACCAGACTTTGTCTATAGTAAGTTGCCAGTTGCCTACAAAAAGCAATTCTTTACTAAGACTGTCTCCTGCTGGTTTCAGAACACCTGATAATGAAGTATGGGTTGAATGTGGGTTATTGTTGAACTGTGGGTTATGTTCACTGAAACCACTTGAGATAACCTATGGTTTGTTAACCGAACAAACCACCATTCACAACCCAGGAACAAACCATGGGTTCTCTTCATGGGTTGCTCATGATTAGGAAACCATGGCTTGTTAGCATGGTGGCATTCAGACAACCTGACAACCCACATTTCAACAACAACCCACAGGGCAGTGACAACCCACACTCCTTGACTATGGGTTATGACTATGGATTAACAAGTTGCCTGAACCCGGTCTCTCTCTGCCTGTGCTTTACCCAATCACAAACTAGATGGTGACAAGCTTGGAGTCCAGGGCAAGAACAAGCCAGTCCTCCAGGCCACAATAGCCCAGCAATAGCTCCCCAACAGGCACCTGTACTTGGCAATACCTGATTCTCTGACGGCCCACATTAGGACACAGGGACAAATCCAAGCGCGCTTATTATTTCCCATGCTCCGTTGCTGGATCACAGCAACAGAGAAGATAAGAAAGGATCCGATTAGATCTTCAAATTCAGAAGCAAAACTGTAAGCTGAAACAGGAAGGCATGTGGGGGGCGCCGGGGGAGGCAGGGACTAGCAGACTGCTCAAAGGGGATTGGTTATGGTATAAAGAGCTTTTCACCTCTAGGCTGCTGGCTCCACTCCAGCGGAGGCAGTTCAGTGAAAGCCACAGTCATCTGATGCCTGCTCACTGGGCCGGACAAAGTGAGTTGTAAGCCTCAGTATGGGTCCAGCTAGACAAGCATCTGCATCACAAAGCTGACACATTAATCAACATGTTTGTTGCCAGCATTGGGAGAAAAGCCCAAGATAAAAGGGGCACGGTGAAAAGAATGATCTGACTGCCCTTGCAAGGCCCCCCGGGGCTGGAGTCAATGCACACGTGCACATACGGTGAGCAGAATGAGAAGCCAGGAGGCGCCAGGTCCGAAGATGCTTAAGTTTCCCCGCGGAGGCATCTGCAGCATCCCTTCTCCGCTCACGGCATCCATCCCTCGCCTGGCCAGTGAAACGAAACAGCAAATGGTTTCACTAGAGCCTCCAACGGATGTTTTCCTCTCCGTGGATGCGTTTATCAAGACGTTCAGGAATGCCAAAGACATCCGATTTAGTAGCAATCTTGCTGCAGACCCTTTCAGATAGTTTCAATGGTTATTTCATTCCTGTGGATTACCGTTGGATTCTTTGTGAGATGCCTTCATTGTTTTCCATGCGTCTGCCCATGGCCTGTGCTTGCTTTAGCTTGTGAATGCAGTGAGATCTTTCTAGGGAAATGTCAGAAGGGAATATCATGCAAATCTTCACTATGGATGCTTGTGGAGATATTGAAGGAACCATAGGTGGAACTCATGTAGCACTTGTGCATCCTTGAAGCACTTCCCTCATGCCATGATGCTTACAATAGGCCAGACATACGGCATTGTCCCAGCTCTTATTTTGCATGAGGAGGGGCTGGAGTTGAGACACAGGCTGTTTCCAAACATTTCTCCTTGCTTTGATATTTTGGCCTGTGTTTGCATCAGTTTGTGAATGCAGTAAAATGCGTCAAAATGCTTGCACGAAAGCTCCTGGGTAATTTGTGTCCATTTTCCCAATAGACAAATTTTGTATGCATTTTTCCTAGTACATGCACTTTTTGCAAGTGGCTCTTCCCTAATAGAAGGTGTTTTTGTGCCTGATTTCTCCTAATGTGCACATTTTTGTGTGTGTTTTGAAATTGTAAACCATGTTGCAAAATTCTGAAAAATGTGAATTTCTGAACACAACTGCCTTTTCAATTCCTTTGTAAGTCTGAAGTCTTCCTACATCTCTTTCCAGCTGAGGCTTTTATTTGTACCACCACCACCACCATCATCATATCAGCTTGTCCTCCTCTGTTTGCAATCCACCTGTGCTTTCCTGCCTCTTCTATCCTTTTCTTCTTTAAAACTGTGGAAAACCCTTTCAGGAAAAAAAAAGATGGAAAACGTGCACAATGCCTTTTGACTATTTGCTCCAAGAGCCCTCCCTCTGGAAGTACCTGGTGTCTTGCCTAAGGGTCTTTAATGGATTCACAGAAGGGGCAGAATTCAAATTTACCACTCAGCATTATGTAAGTAAAGATCATATACAATAGTATATACAATAGGTTTTTTTGGTCTTTGCCACAGGAATACAGCAGAATTTTAAAAACTGACCCAAATAGTTGTGTAGCATTCAAGCCAAAAGTTAATTTCTCTTTCAGACTCTCTCATGTTTTTTGACAAGCTAAAAGCAAAGTGGCCCTGCCCATGGCCAACTGGATCAGCAAGATATTGTAACAGTGGATAAATTCATTGGTGTATAAATAGATTTCAAATCAGCCGCAATTGTTCTCCAGGTAGTTTACCTGAGCATAATTGTTTATCCAGGCATCACTAGAATTCTGGCAACAATCAGCACAATGGCCAGGATCCAAGAAGCAGGCGGAGGGCCTGTGCCTTCAGAGCGGCAGCTGCCCTGTCCCCCAGCCTTTTCCTGATGCCATATGGCAAACCACTCTGAAACGGCAGGGACTTTCAAAAACAGATTGTGATAAAACATTAGGCTCTGCTGTGCAAAGGGACTGCGATATGCACACATAAGCCCAATGGGCATACTTAAAGGCAGATTTTTCAGCACACGGCTCAGCCTGCTATTTCCAGATCCAAGGCACATCCTTGCGTCTTCTGAAATTAGAAAAGAAAATGTGTTTCTGAGCATGCACAGAAAGCCTTTCCTCTTTGCTAGAGGCAGCTGCAGGGATGTTAGCCTACCTGGAATTACAGGGCAGGAACAGCCAAACCTTTAAGGGGAGCTCAGGCCTGGTGCCAATTTAATCTAGTTTTTTCCAAATAAAATTAACTATTGATCAGAGAGTGTCACTGAAGTGGGTAGACTCCTTGAACTGCTTATAGTGGCGGGAGCTGTTGGGTCTTGAGCAGCTCAGCCAGTGCCTGGCAAATATCAAGCACCTACTGGTGGGTGGCTACAGAACCTCCCCAGACAGCTTGGGTGTCCCAAAGAGGATTGTTTTAACCTAACTAGGAACAGCTGAGTGCTGATGGTTTATATCTCCCTCCGTGCCATAGAAGCGTGGCGTGTGGCACAGTAAATGAAACACGTTTGGAGCTTATTGAAGTTCTTTTTCAACAAACCAAGGAATACGGAGCTGGTTCTTTAATCATTCATTCCTAACGAAGCATGGTCTATCTTGCATCTAGTGGGAAACAAGACATTGCAGTTCAAGAGGGATGGTTTTTCATTTCCCATTTCTCGCCTAACAGCAAGAAAACAGTGTGGGGGCTAATGAAGTGTCATGTGGCCGCAAGTTCAGCCTCACACCGTATGTTCAAAGCCATTCTGAATAAAAGCCACAGCAAAAAAAGGACCACCAACCACAGCTGCCTTCTCCCACCCTTTCTTCCTTGCTTCAGTCTCTTGGCACTATATCGGCTCGTAGACGTCAAGGTCGATGCTTCTGAACACAGATTCCTTCGTGGCTTGTGTGCTGTTGGAGACCCTGGAGCTCAGTTCACCTGGAGTGAGCTCATCTATAATTTTGGTGGGCCCGGTCCACCGAGCTGCATCCACCAGGTGCCTCTCTGGAGCCTACGAGCCGAAGGTCAGGCGCAAGCCTTTTCCCAGGGTTGCTCCGTCCCCAGGCATGGCCTGCACCTGGGAGCGATGTCCCAGCGGTGGGCATGGCTGCAGACACAAGGCATGGGCTGAAAGGAAAAAGGCCTAACACGCCAACAAATGCCACCACATTGTGGCGGAAAGTTCCTCCTGCTTGTTAGGAAGTGTTAGAAATGGCATTTTCTCATTGCAGAAAAGGGGGAAACCCCACAAACACCTGGAAGCTATCAAACGACTGGGGCTTGGGGGAAGGGGCGGGGCCACCGGAAGAGGGCGTGGCCATGCAGGCATCCAGGATGGCCAGACCATGTGCCCAGAGAGGCCGGATTTGTTCTTCTGGGTCCATTGTCCATCACCCTGCTCCATATGCTCTGAACAGCAGCAAAAGTCTTGTGAATGTGCAGTGCAGGGTGCGCCTTCATGGGTGAAACGGCTGCAGAGTCTTTGGTCTAGACACACACATCCAGGGTGCAATCCTATGACCTCCCCGCATCACCTGGAGCACCCTAGGATTATTGGGAGTCCCAGCTCTGAGGTCCTGCAACCTCAGTGCTGGGCCTGTGAAGACTGAGCCCTTGGCATGCCCAGTCAGCTTAGAAGGAGCTGCACTAGCAAGGTCCGGGATCAGACTCTGGGAGGGGAAAGGGGGGCACGGCAGGGCGATGGCGAGAGGCTGGGCCCATGGGCTTGAGCATGTCCAACGACACCCCCGCTTCCTCCCCTGCTCCTCCATGATACGTCATCAGGACAGCTGGAAACAGGGAGTTGCATGGGGGCCACTGGCTTGCCTCACCCTGCGTCGGATTCATGGAAGCCTCTCGGATGTGGAGCCTTGCAGCTTTCGGGGGTCAGGGCATGGAATCCTGTGCATGCGTAGACAGAACAAGCTCCTACAATTCCCAGCATTCTCCAGCCAGAATCCCCCCCCACACACACACACACACCTAAGCATGCACGGGATTGTGCCCTTAATCTTTCTCCCCGTTTGCTTGTGCGCACTCTTCGTGGGTGGGGGTGGGGAGATGCCTCCATGAAAGTAAACCAAAGTTTTCCAGGTAGCTGAATGAGGTTGTCACGGTGCAGAAGTATATTCTGTGGCCTTACGCATTTGGAAGGGGTGGGTAACATTCTTGTCTCAATGGGGCCTTATGTTCACCTAATTTATAGTAAATAATCTTATTTGCAAAGCCTGCCTTTGCAGCTTTTTTTTAAAAAGCAACTTAATTGACCTACATAAAAATCCAACATGTCTACATTTTCCATGCCAGTAGAGATAAATTCTTGCAAAGTCCCACGCACAATAGTTTGAGGATGCTGTTGCATACGGTGGGGAATATTTGTAAACCTAAATGGAACTGTGTGTGTTTGTTTAAAGGGCCCCATTCCTGCAAGCCTTTGCAAGCCGCTGAATTTAGAAGTCTGTTGTTCTGTAAATTATACAAAGTTTTATTCTCCTACCATTCCTGCCTAGGAATTCTGGGAGTTGGAGTGCAAGACATGGGGGGGGGGGGGGGGACCAGGTTTGGGCAGGCTGAATTGCAGAATCGGAAACCAAAGGGCTTTTCTTAGAAAGATGAACACACCGTGACTTTTGGAATAAGCACAGAATCCCAACATTTGCTGAACAGTAGCAGCATAATCACTGAGTGAGTCCGTCTTCAGGAATGAATAGCAGGGAGAGGATCAAACCACAGCACAGTTCTCTGCTGGCCAATATAAGTGTTTTCTTCAAAGCTGAAGATTTGGCCTGGAAGAGGAGGAGGAGCCAATCTAGCTAGAATACTTGAGACAAAGAATTAGGAAGCAAAAGGAAAGACCCACAGGTTGAGAAAGTGCATGCTGCACTTGGAGGGTGATGGATGGGGTGCTCTCTTTTAATGACAGATCTTCATTTCGGCCAGACACAGTTATGGAGATCAACAAGGGCCAATGATGGTAAACCAGAAGCATGGCTGCCGATGACATGCACACTCTTCCCAAAATCCATTTTCTCTGCTCAGACAAGGTTGACAGTTTTCCATAGCCGTTCAAGAATCGGTGAAACCTGCCTGAGCAGAGAGAATGATGTGATGAAAGAAATGATAAAGGTCAAGAAGCAGCCTTGGGAAAGATGCTACACCTAGAAGCTATGGCTGCAAAGCCATCACAGAAACCGCAGATTCAGGAACATGCTAAGGGTCTTGCCCACCACTGGGATGCTGTTGAAGACAGGCACAGCTCTGATCTCCTCACACCTGGTGATTCAAAACCATCACATTTTGTGTGCCCTTTATATGAGAAATGAGCGTGATGCTACTGAAAGCTGCACAGAGACTGCTCCTTGCTGCCTCGTACTGTAGGGATTTCCTTGTTTTTAGCCCAAAGTTCTAGTTCTTATGGCTTTGGAAATATTTGAAACTGAATATGCACATGGCCGCATTATTCAGAAGGCAAAGCCAGGGCTAGGATCTTTTGCCAGTTCCTCCCTAGGACTTCCAGTCATGTTCCCTGAGCCATCCATGTTGTCCCTCACCTGTATCTTTCCTACCATCATCACAGTTCTCCTGCCACCCCATCCCAAGGAGCAAATAATGTGAGATGAGGAACTGTATTCAAAGTATGCATATCCTCCCCACTCCCAGCGTGTTACCAATCTGCATATTTTGGCTGCAGGGTAACAGCAGGGCATTTTGGAGGGCTTTCATTCATGGGGCTACCCTACGCCAGAGAGGACTTGACGGCACATAACGGCTCAGAATATTCTGAGCACAAATTTTGATTCTGTGGAGGTATAGGGAATCATGGAGAGTTTTTAGAAATGAATATGCTTTCACTGCAACAGCTCAGGTAGCTCATGTTTGAGCACCTTAGCTGGAGCAAATCGGAACCTAAAAATCAAGCTGTTCAGCCAGCAGTGAGATTTTCAATATTCATTTAAGAACCCCCCCACCCCTTTTTTAAGGAGTACTAAGTGAAACGCTGAACAATAAAAGCCACGTAGATGCTTCCTATGGAGTAAGGTGAGACACGCAGAGAATTGCTGTGGAGGAAATGAGGAGGCATTCATATGCCCTGACCTTCTACAATTGTCATCACACTGGAGATCCACAGGGATTGTGGCCATATGAATGGTTGTTTTGATCAGGGGCCAACACACATTGGTGTAGCCTCAAATATTAAGACTGCCCAACATGTGTTGCTCTGCAATTAAACTATGCCTCGAATCCATTCACAAGACAGGACTTGTTCTCCATTGACTTATGGGGACTTGACAGGAGGGTGAGAGGGGCGGAGCACAGAGGCAGAGAAGGAACTTTATACTGGAAGTAGTTGTCTGGCCTGGGCACTGCATCCCTGGGCAAGGAACACAGATATGGCTTGTGATTCGAAGACATAAATAGACCCCAGTGTTCCAAGGTGAGTGTCAAATTAATGCTTTGAAATCCACATTTGGCCATAAATAGCGGAGCAGAGACAGGCTGTGAAATCTGGCTTTTTAACATGAAATCCCATCACTCACTCAGAATCCTCAAAAGAATGTCAGCTTTCATTTTTAAAAATAAATCCATCACTATCCTTCATGGTTGCAGAGAAAAACCTGGAAATAGGGATGAAATAAGGGTGGGGGTGGGGGAGGATTTGGTAGGAGTTGAGAAAACAGAGGGAGTCTGGACAAAGGCTTCTTTTCACTTGAGATGTGAAGACTGACGATGACTCCCGCAAGTTGCTTGTCTACAAGACAGGCAAACTTCTTGTCTGAATGAGTCATATATGTTGCTGGCACTTAGCCTGACCTGGAAACTGCCATACTACCGAAATGTCTCCTCTTTCTATTTCTTCCTCCATGCATGGCTAGAAAGGAACAATTCCAAAGCAGGGCGAGGGGAAGGGGGCAGATACAAGTACGTAAGTGATGCTCCATGTCTTAATTTGTTCATGGAAATTCTCCCACCCAAATGTGGGTGTCTCCTCAAATCACTTGACTGGCTCTTCCTCAGAAATCTGTACTCACTACACACACACACACACACACACACACACACACACACACACCCTTATAAAGAAGGGTACTTCATCCATCCATATATTGTTAGAAACCACCCAGAGAGCTTCAGCTATTGGGCAGTATAAAAGGGAAATAGGTGCTGGTGCTGGTATTGGTACTGGTGCTCTCTTGATATGGAGGAACTTAAATGACTTGTCTTTTTCAGAAATAGGCATATCAGTACTTTCCCTTCCACCAGATGCTGGGGACAGACCCACACCTCTGCGATGGGTCGCCACCTGGCATCTTCCAGGCTTCAGCTGTTTGAACTGTTCTGCTGCACAGCTGCAATCATGCTGCCGATTTTCAGTCACATTTTCTCTGTACTGAATGTTTGCTGCCTTATTATTGTATCAGAGCAGCAAATATTCATTAAATGCCAAGTGCAAAATGTGATTCTACTAATGTTAGTGTTGTCTGCCTCCCTGCGAGGGTCACTGCCGTGGGAAGTGGCATTAGAATGTTTTATATATATAAAGAAAAAAAGTGAAAATCCCGAGGAACAGGGGCCAGAGTGCTTATGCACATCTTGAGATTGTGTCTGGTTTTTGCCTAAAAGAAATTTTGAAAAGATCTAAGCAATGCATCTGTGGATGTTAAGGGAGGGGTCCAAAGTCTTGAGATGTTTCATGCCCAGTAAGAGCAAGGGAGGGTTGGAAAATTTCTAGACCTATTTATTTTGTGCCCATTTCAGGGATGGCACAAAACAAACAGGCTCTTTTGTGATTTTGTGTTGCTTTTGATTTTTGGCTACTCGGTGCCTCCCTAGATCTAAAGCTGATTTGCCAAACCGGGCTACCTTCTTTATATGTCACAAAAAAAGAAAATAAAGTCTATACCTATTGGATTGACCTATTCAATTGGGTTCCTACAGCCACTTTGACATGCTGGTTGGCATGGTGGAAACATGAAGTGGTGCTTGTGTTTTGCACATGAAGTAGTCTTCTGAACATCTGAACACAAGCTAGGACTGTGTTTCAACATAGCCTGACTCAATCTACATTTCAAATATTTTTGTAGGAGGTGCACTTGGCAATGCACTAATAGAAAGGTGTTCCCTACATCCAACCCCAAATCCAGTGTTATTGTCATTGATGTACCCATTGCTGCTACCCCAATTAGTCTCTTCCAGACCCCTTCTGGGTGCAGACACACAGCAGGAAACAGAGCTGATTCAGTGGAAGCCCATGAAACTATTTTGTTTACACCAGGAGGCTAGTCTTGTGCTAGAAAGAGGCTACCTGCATTTTGGGAACTGCTTTGTTAATATAGGAGGGGTTTTTTTAAGTCCTGTTAAAAATAAATTCCTGGAATCTTGAATAAATAAATAGTTGGACAGAAGAGTCCTCTGTAACCATGAAATGGCCATAAATGATCAGCAATCTTAAACTAGATGGAATGTAGAGCTGGCAAGAGGGATGCCTAGAAAAGTCTGCTTTGCCCTGTATTCCCATACACGATCACATGCCAAAATCCCTGCGCACACCCCCCACACACACACACCTCCATAAGTGTCTGCACATCAGCTGGTGTCCAGAAAGTTGATTATTAAGAAGAATCCCAGTTCACTGGCAACATGGCTCCAGTGACAATCAGCACCTTGCAATGGAAAAAAAGAATACACTCCTTTCTGAATGAAGATATCAGTCTGACAGCAGGTATTTCCCTCCTCCTTCCCCTTCTTTCTGTTGTTGTTGCTTTAACTTGAACCATTCACAGTCGTTTCCCTTACCACAACCTCATTTTAAAAGTACATTTTTATTTAGAAAATCCCTCATGAAGTCTCTCTGCATCCAAAATGAATTTGTCTAGCTTTTGTGCCACACCCCTGCTCTATTCAAGAGATTGAGCAGAGGTTGCTGGCTATAGAAAGATGGAGAAACAACAAGAATTGGAACATTTTGTCAAAGGATGACACCAAATTATCCACTGAATCTTCCACAAGACTCGGCAGCCTCACTGACACCACAAAAATGTTCTGCAAAGACAGAAAAAAAAGGCATTTGGCTTAAAGAAATGTCACTGAGCCAGACTCAGTTGAGAGCATTACTAAATCCTCGTCAATGAAGTATATAGCACCAGTCAATCAGTTCTGAACCACCGCCCCTTACTGGGAAGATAACCCTGACCCAGATCTTGAAAATAACGATTTCATCTTGCATTGGGATAAACCTGCTTTAAAAAAAAAAAAAAGTAGCTTCTTTAATCACCCATCTATAATTCCAAAAACATCTCTTCTAATAGACATTGTAATGCCACTCACCCAGGACATTAGCAAACATGAGGATGCAAAAGTAAATCCATACCACTGCAGGAACAAAATATGCCTGGAAACTTCAGACAATTCCTATAATATCCTCTTATTATCTACTGCAGGGATTGTTCCAAATATGCTGAAGAAAAACTCAAGGAGAGAATAACATGTATAATTCTTCCTATCGAGTACAATGCAAAAAGCTGCCATTCTCCAGAACTGTCATTCATACCAGGAGATTCCTGCACACTGACTGGCACCCTTGCAGAGAAAAGCCTGGGGTTTTGCATCCCAATCTCACTTTGTCAGACAGAAAAAGCAAGAATGACAACATGATCAATGGCCAGCAAGCTTCCTAAAATAAGATAAGCAGGTCCACCACGCACATGCACACATGTGTGCGTACAAGGTCTCTGCTCCAGGGAGTTCACGGTCTCAAGTTTTACACCGGGATAGACACCAAAGGGGAGATGGAAAGGGAAAGAAGAAAATATAATTTCCATGGGGTAGGAGGCATGTCGTTTTGACTCTTGACTCATGAATTCAAGCTCCATACAAGTGTATCCCTGTAATGGGGTTTATGCAGCTCACTGGCAGGACTCAGTGAAGGCCCTGCAGCAAGATTCTTCCAAGGCCAAGGGAGCAGAGGAAGAGGCTGCTTAAGGCTACTGTACTTAAAGAATGATACCCAGTTCATTCACTGCTCTTAAACATGACACAGATGACGACTAATGAGTCAAGTCAAAGGCTTTGCAGAAAAATCTGAGGATTTATAACATGCACGTGGAAACTTCTTAGCAGTCTACCTGATACCCTGGAAGAACTGCTGCATTTGATGCTGACGAGAGGGCTTCCCGATCTGGGCATCTCGAATATGACAGCTTTGGAACAAGCATCTAAATGTATACCAACTAAATGTTCCATGGAACCGTTTCTGAAATTTATTGTCATAAGCCAGTGGTATAGCTATAAAACGTTTCACAGCTTAGAAATAATGTCTGCTGAAAAGTTTAGTTCTTAACTGTTAAGTCACAGCATGCGCAAAAATTTAACGCAGCCACACAAGACTGGATACAGCTCATGTTACAGATGGGGAGACTGTGCCTAACCAGCACTTTCCAGTTAGGCCCATGAGCAACTATCTAAAGTATTTTAAAAGTAGTCTGAAAAAAATCTCACAACCTGCTTCACGTGTAACACTCACAGCAAATCATGCAGTGCCTACCCTAGTTTTCCCCAACCTGGTGCTCTCCAGATGCTTTGAACTATAACCCCCAGGATTCCTCGCATTGGACATATTAGCTGGGGATGATGGGAGTTGAAGTCAAACATCTAGAGGGCACCAGGTTAGGGAGAGGTGGCCTACTCAATCATTGGAGGAAAAGAGATTCTGCAGCATCTTATGTACAAGCCAATCATCAAAGATTTGATTTTGCGTAGAGTGGCGGCGGGTGGGGAATATGCATTAGCCCATAGTGCTGAATCTTTGACCAAATCTTGGCTGCCTGAGATCCCCACTTGGCCCTGCAGGGACCCCCATCTGGCCAGGGCAGGCCTCCTTCCCTTCATCACCAGGCACTTCTCCCCCCTGCCCCCCCCCCGCCCCCTACCCTGCCCATGCCATTAGGTGGTTAGCATTTGGTGTTTTCGTGGCTTTTGCATGTTTTTCTAAAAGGTTGAAATGCCTTTCCCAAGGATTAGGTACTGGCAGTAAGAGCCTGATGCTGCAAAAAGCTAGGTTTTTGTTTGTTTGTTTGTTTATTTAAATCTTTGCCCGCCCGCCCCTCCGCCTCTGCATTTGTCTTGCACCCTTTGCCTCTCCCCACAAAATGCAGCCTATGAATTCAGCCCTAGGCTGAAAGACATCCAGCATTCCTGATTAGGCGGTATTCCGATGCCTGGTTACCTGTGTAAGGCCCACAGAATGCAGTGGGATTCATTTCTGAATAAACATACCAAGGCCTGCAGTGTCAGATTCAAGGGACCCTTGCCTCTGTAAGCCCGGGCTCAGCCCCAGGAGTTTGTTTCCTGCCCTAGAACTGCAGCACTGTTACTTCGCACGGGAAGTGTCCCTATCTGCCCCCACACATTCTTCTTGGTTCTGCTCCCATTCATCCTGTAGACTGCATGACCCTTACAGGAATGGGAGTAAGGGCCAGTGAGGCTTACATTCAAGTAGACGTGTAGAGGATTGCAGGGAAGGCTGGTGACTCCTGGGTCAGTGGGAGTGCTTATTCACTGCAGCTTTTGTTTTGAGCTTTACGGAAACCATCCGTGGTGCTTCATGATGGTGAAACTATTTTGGGGGCGGAGCTCAGCTTTACAGACAGCTCCCATAAAACTCACAGTAGACTGCAATGGATAAAGAAGCCCCACTGATCTGGGAGTCTCCCAGTTATTGTCATCGTTGCACAGACGGGAGTCAGAAATACTTGCCAGCGCATTGCAGATAACCCAGAGCTCTACCAGAAAGCTTGTCTTCTGCCATTAAGGGAAAATATCACATGCATATTCTCCTTTGTGTCCCCATAAATTAAGAATATTGAACAGGGTAATAGACTTGTGGATCTTCAGTTGTGGTCAAACTACATTTGCCATCCTTCGGTCCAGGCCGCACTAGCACTGGCTGATGGGAGTTGTAAGTACAGTAATATCTGAGATGGGGGGTGGAGCAAGTTTCCCCCACTGAAAGATGAAATTACATTGAAATAAGGATATCACCAGCAAACACATTTTGCGTGTAGCAACAACCCAGAGTATGGCTTGTCACTGAGTTGTGGGCTGCGGTTATGCATGTACCCTGCACTATGGTTTAACTGCAGGTTGTTTGCGAAAAACGACCAAGGACGACAACCCATGTAGCGGGATTGTTTGTGGTTAACAAACTGCAGGTATCACACATCATAACGATCGACAACTGAAGGCAACCCATGCTGGGCTGGCACACGGGATGGCTATTCCTTGCAACCTAGGTCCGGGCCTCCCTGGTTGCAGCTTGGCCTAGATGTCACAAAAGTAATACTGATTCTGATTAAGTCAGCAGTGCAGAGGAGGAGGAGGAAATCCTTTATCGCCATAGTCCTATGCATGCACCCACGCATGCACGCACGCACGCACATATTCCCACATATATATTCCCCAAGAGAGAACCCAGTGGAGGATCTTTGGCAGAGATCAATGGGATCAGACACAAACAAAGTCATGCCAAGCTATGGCCGTGTAATACAATCTAACCTTTTCATGTTTAGACTACAAACCGTTTTCATTTTACATTCTCCTTAGCATAACAGTCTTCAGAAGCAGCCGCAAGGGAGACAGTTGGCATGTTTTGGTTATAAGTGCTGATTCCACGGCTATACGTTTTATAGATGAGTCCATTATTCCAGTTCTCGGCAGGATTAAAGAAAATGTTCCAGTTGTAATGAAAAATGTTAAATCCTTCCCTTTTACTTTATGCCCTGGGGGGGCGGGGGGGCAAAAGAATAGAATGCAGGCCTGGGCAGGGGAAATATGCTGAGGAAAGAATGAGTGGCCAATGCTAATGTTATTGAGCAAATGCATCAAGTTTTTATTATTCAATAGGAGTAAGCAAAATAGAATATGTTAATGTTGTTTGTGGAAAGTTCTGTGAGTTCTAAGAACATGCTGCTTCTTTTTGGGAGCTTAGAGGGACAGTATGGGTGCAGTTGTCTTTAAATGCACCATATAACTCCAGAGGAAGAATGTTTTGCTTCCCTTCCACTTGGTGAAAATGAGAGCTCTATTCAGGCATTATTCTGAATGACGTGGAAAGGGCAGGTGGAGGTGGTGCGAAGGTGCTGCTTCCAGCGTGCACCTCCCCTGCCTGCTTTTGTGCAAGGGCTGGAAGGAGATTCGGGTGGACTACGTGTCCCAGGTCCCTTCCAACTCTGTAATTCTGGGTATGTCAGTAGAAGCATCTGCAGAGATTGTGCAAAGCTCAGGAGTGGAGCTAGTGGGCACTGAGGGTTCATGGGCACATCCTCTTCACACATTATTTCTGTGTATTTGGAGCAGCATCTGAACAAGGGCCTAGAATGAGCCTGCTTCACTGGGCAGTACGCCAGTATCTGACCTGGGAGATTGGTGCTAAACATGCCCTCAGGCTTAGAGACAGTGACCTTCATCTCCACACAGGATTGTTGAGAATATAAAATAGGCAATATCCCACCACATACTGTTGTTAAGAATATAAGGTAAGATAGATCTCAGACTTGGCTCGAGTGAAATCTTGGAGGAAAGCTGGGACAGAAATGTGATGAATACAGACGGATACTGTTGTACTTCAACATTTCAGTTATATTTAGGAAATCCTTGACTTCTTCTTCACGATGAGGATGAGGATGATTACGTTGCATTTAGATCCTGCTGTTCTTCCTCTTGGGTTCTCCTCCACTCCATGTTATCTTCACAACAACCCTGTGAGGTTTAGGCTGAGGACAGGCCCAAAGTCACCTAGTGCACTCCATGGCTGAGTGGAGACTAGATCCAAGACCTCCTGGATCCCATTTTTCCCAGGGACATCTGACGACAGACTAACGTCATGAATTGAAAACTTACTTTTGACTCTTTGGGCCAGGAAGCACCTTTCTTTTCAAAACACCATGACCACAGATAGTGTGTACATGCATGCATGAGAATGAATTATAATCCTAATAGGAAGTGTATCTTCCAGAACATAGTCTGATTTATCTTAGTAGGGCCTGCGTGTTCACCTACTTACAGCATGGCCTAGTTTTCTGTCAGTGTTAACCTGATATTTTTAGTGCCTGTGATAATGCCACAAAATATGCCTGGTTTTGTGTTCATTTTTAGAACTGATGTGTTTATACAAGAGTCTTTGTGGAGATTTAGGGTACAGAAGGACTTAAATGTGGCGCCAACCATCCACCTCATGTGCCGTGTTTATAAAAAGTCACTTTAATACACCCCATTGTATAAATTATGTAAAAGAAAAGGGAAGGGGAGAATTGGTCACCCAAGAGGATTTCTAATAAAGCATTTGCCCAGTAAGAGGGTTAACAAAGTTATGCTTCTCCACCATCATGTGTTCTTTTTGTGTAATCACAGCTTAATATGTTGAAAAGGGAAGAAGTGGCAAAGAAGGATAATCAAGGATAATCATTTAGGGGGATTGTATCAAGATACTGGTTTAATTATTGTGTGATCCAACTTTCTCTATAAAATGAACTTAACGTGGCTTACAATAAAGTTCATAAAATACATCCACTTTGGTTCCATGTTAGGAGTCCCTTGTTTATTGGTTTCATTCCCTCACCTTGCCCACCCCTTTTCTTTTAAAGTGAACTAGAACTGTCCACTAAAAACAAGCAAGAAATTGAGTGTCGGAGCTGAGGTTCCTCCTTCATGCATTCAAAGCCACAGACCTTTTCCTTGCAAAGTGTTCTTTATTGACCAAAAGCACAAAGCACCCAGAACAAATCTCTGAGCGTGCTTGTTGAACCAAATCCAGTATTCACCTCCAGGAACTCTCCTTATGAGCATGCCTGGGCCCCATCCTGTCATGGGGTCAAGATCTGAGACCCCCTCACCAGACTCAGAGAAACTCCTCTGCTCCAAGTCTGCTTCTGTGCATCTTGCTTATTCCCAGCAACGACGGCCTGCCCACACACCTGGGGAGTCTGGCCTTGAGATAAGCATCTCTGCTTCTCTCAGCTCAGAGTCTCAGGATGGCCCACATTCCCAGGCCCCTCCTGCCTCTTTCCTCTTCTCCTTCTGATTCTGATCCTTCTGGAGACCAGCCAGAAGCCCCGGAGAGTTTGCATCCAAAGCTGCCCTCTTCCTCATTCCCAGCATCAAGGAAACCAGATGCAAAAAAGAACAGATCTCCTGTGTTTTTCTAGTGGAATAAAAAAGGATATTTCAGCAGGTGGAGCTTGTCATTCTCTCCCCATTTTGCTTCTGACTACCCCATGAAAAACCCTTCCCAGGAAGAGGGCTCACGCCATGCGGCTGAGCATGCTCATTGCATCACTAGGCTCTCTGCTCCAGCAGCCACCCTGGTCAGTAGCTGCCGGCTTTGAGCAGAGCCAGTCCTCTCCAGCCTGCAGGCTTGATCCAGCTTCCCTGCCCACTGCATGGGGATCTCCTCACTGGCCCCACCACTTGGCTCACACATGCTTGCTGAGGATCCCTCACTGGTCCCTAGCAGCTGCTAAGTCTCCTCCCCTTTCACATTGTTGCTCCTCATTCTCGGCCATTTGTGGTCTCGATTGGCCGAGCACATGGGAGCAAGCAGGCAGGGGCATCGTCTACACCACTGCCAAGGCCTGGACCAGAGCAAGAGGAAGGTAAGCAAGCTGGTTTCAGTGGAGAAGTGGAGAAGCAGCTGCAGGGGGCTTCTGCCACCTTGTGCAGTGGGTCTTCAGCGGGTACCTGGCCATGCCTACCTTGATCCCAGCACTGTTCATGCCTGACCTTACCAGAATGCCATTGGTCATCTTCCCGACCTTTCCTGTCTTTCCAGAGAGACTTGGAGGCCCTTGGTACTCACCAGAAGTCTTTGTTGCTCTGCGACCCCCTGGAGCTTTTCATTCTTCTGTATTCCAAGTCCTGCAATGCCACCGGCTTCCCAGAAAACTTCTGGGACTCTTCTTACATTTCTGGAGCTGCTGATAAAGTGCACCTTGGGCCACTCCCCTCTTCCTTGCTCTGTCTCTTTACCCTGCTGAGGCCTTGTGCAGTCACAGTGAAGCTCAGAGAGCTGAATGCAAGGGGGATTTGTGAGGTGGGGATGCAGAGATATGAAATGAGGAGCCATGCCGCCGAGTGGGTAATTTCTCTATCAGAAGGCCATAAAAATCTGAAAGTGCAGCATGGAACCTGGAATCTGGGATGAGTGCAATGTGGAGGATTTTGGTATAATGCCACAATCCTATGGCCACTTACCTGAGCATGAGATTTACAGAATTCAGTGAAACTTAGTTCTGCCATGTAGCCGTAAATGACACCGCATTGCTGCATAGGAGCTGTGATTATTTGTATTGGCAATTCCCCTCTACCTTTAGACTTGCCCAACACTGAAGTGTTGCCCCCGAGACCTTTCCAAGATTAGAATCTGACCCTCAGGATGAAAAAAGAGAGGACTGCCCGCTGACAGACTGTCAATGAAAACAGTCCTCTGTGGAATAGGACACACAGTCCCTGCACTGATAGATATCAAGACCTGAGAAGCCAAATAGCAGTGGTGGAACCGAATTCCACCCTGTCTCTTCCAATCTCTCTCTCCCTCTACAAACAGACACACGCACACACACTCAAAATCTTCTTTGCTTAAATTCTGCAGCCCCTTTTCAGGATGAAAGGTGCTATATAAATGCAACATTGTTGTTCCGATTTGGAAATAGCTTTCCCCAAAATAGTAACTCATGGACGAAGTCCCAGAAGCAGGATGAGGCAACACGGCTTTGTACACAGAGAAGATTATTAGAAGTATTTCTTCAGAATGATGTTCAGCATGTGAATTCCTGGAATTCTCAGGTTAATTATGAAACAAGGGAGAAATTAATTGCAGGAGCATTTATGTAACATTCTTGCTGTTGTTTTTAAAGTAAAATTGGGTGAATGCTTCTCTTTCTTCTCTCAGCAATTCAAACCGAAAAGCATACCAGCATCTTTTTTATTTTTTATTTTTTACATCTGCTACATATAAATAGGAACATTGGTGTGAAACAAAAAGAAAGATCTGCCCATTTATAGGAAGAGAAAGAGAAAATCCGCTCTGGTGGACGCCTGGCCCATGAAATGGGACAGAAGGGGCTTGTCTGTTTGCCTGCATGCAGCGTGACTTGGGGAGGAGCGCACTTCGCAGACGGCTGGAGTTGCATAAACAAACAATTTAACATTCACTTTAAAAATATTTCGAGAGGAGGACCAGGAGACCAAAAGGTCCTACCTTCAGAAGGAATTATTTTCATGTTTTGCCCATGTGTGTGTGTGTGTTTTTTTTTTTTTTTTTGCATTTAAGAGAGCCTGTATCCAAATGCCAGGCCTGACTGAAAGCAGGGCAGAGAATTCACCAGCACCACCAGCAGCAGCACTTTTTAATAATAGTTATATAAGCTGCCAATTAACAGTGCTCCCCAGTGATTTGCGAAACATGACACACTAAGGGTGCAATTCTTTTTGCATTCAGATGGAAAAAGTCCTGCAACTTGCACTGTTCCCCAACTAGCCCAAGCGTTGTAAAACTTTTTTCCCTTCTAAACACGCACAGGATTACACCCTAAAGCACAACCACCAAGAACCATGAAGAGCCCCTCCCTGCCTGCCCTGCAGGTGTGAGCACCTGGTCCTCCCCCAACCATGGTGCTCTCTCAAACCCACAGGTAGCCACTGTGGTGACTGTGGCGCTTTGTTAACATGCACTCCCTGTCACCCTGTCCATTGCCACAACATGCGGAGCCCATTGCACAGCCCCAGCGCTTGACGTTATGCAACACCAGAACCCCCCCTTTGGACTGAGCTGTCAAAGGAGAAACCCCAATAATAGATTTTCCTGTTTTCCTGTGAGGATCTGAAGTTACCGGTGAAAGGCAGCCATCTCCCTCCTGTGCTTCCGGTATTATTAACATCGCTGTGCTTGAGGCAGTTGGGTTGTGCTGAGATTTTCAGCACTAGAAAGGTTTTGGAAGTGGGGAACGATGGTCCTTTCGAAAATGAGCACGTCTGGATGGGGCACTGTGTGCGCTTAAAAGTGGAATGAATGCAGTGAAGGACCCCCTTCTTTTTTGTGGAGCGGAGAAGAAGCTGGGAGAAGTAAAGCGATCAGCTATTGGATGGTGCCAACCAGTTACCCCCAAAAAGTCGGGACCCCTTCCAAGGAGGGGGGACTTCCATCCCCCAGTTCCATCCTCCACAGTGCAACTGCCTTGTTCGAAGGCTGCACGAGAGCCCCTCGGTGCTGCTGAGGGCCCGCTTGTCTACACTTAGCTGGAAATGGAGTCATAACGGGAGCGCCATGCGGCCCTTAGGCGCGATGCTGTCCAGCAGTATCGACCTCCCTGTTTGCCATGATACATCCATAATATTTACACACAAAGAAGTCCTGCTGAACAAAGACTCTTTCTAAAGTTAATTAAAAGTTTCCTGTTTGCTCAGCCCATGCATTTTCTCCCTGCACAGAGGAAATAATGATGATGATGATGGCCCCTTGAATGGTCTCTCTTAATCATATCATGTCAGTTTTATTTCTTGTGAAGGGTGACATTTTAATAAGTCACCTCAGAGCATTTTTGCAGGTTTCCTTGCTCACTGTCTAGACTCCAAAGCAGCAGTTTCTAAGCTTTTTCGTTCTGTGGGCACATTTGGAATATTGAAAGTAGGGGTGTTTTCATAAAATGGCTGCCATGGGGGATTGCCTGTTCATAAAATGGCTACCACAGTGTCCATGACTGGTCAGAAAACATCCATATCCCACAAGACAAATTGCTGAGGCTAAAAGAAATGCAATTTGCCCAAGAACAAAGGTGGGCCCTGAACTTCAAAATACAAACCCACTCTTCTGAAGCCAGAAATGGAGCTGGAGGAAGCACTTCACTCTGCAACATGTCAGCCTCTCCACCAAAGAAAAAAAGTTGATTGAGATTAAGATTAAGAAGATTAAGATTAGAAGGGTCAGAAGCCAGGTGGATACCAAGCAAGGTATCTGTGGCGCCTAGAGGCAACATGTTGGAGACCCCAGTCTTGGAATAACACTATGCTGAATACTCCGGGTCATTGTGGGAGCTTTAAGTAGTGGCTCAGCATGCACCAGCGTACAAAAGGGCACACTGTGTTAAGCCTGCCTTAAACCTGAAGCTAGCCTTGTGTAAGAAATGGGTCCCCTTTGCACTTTAGGAACAGTGCCTCAGAGGAACAGCTGAGCCCTCCCAACAATGTAACTAGTGCCATTATTATTGCTGAATGCCCGATGTCATTACTCCGTGCAGAATCGTTAGCCTGAAGGCTAATATACGGGAGGTCCCTGTGATACAAAGTGATGTTGTGCTCTCGGTATTTAGTCTGCTTGAGAGTACCTTCAGTTTCCCAAGCGAAGGCAGCCAACAGAGATCCCTTTCAGAGGCTCGTGCACTTCCTCCTTCCTACACAATGCGACTCAATGCCTGGTTTTTAGAGGGCTTTAAAGCATAACTGGATATGCTTGTGCACGCACGGACACACCGACATCTTGTCCCCTGCTCTGAGTGGGTGGAGGCTCTGGGGGCATTATGTTCGCCTTTTAAAGCCTGATTTGAAACAGACCCGTCCAACCTCTCCCCAGCCCCCGTACTAAGATTTATGGCGAATTTACTGTTTGTGGAAGTGAGTGTTTGATCAAGCTGAGTGGGGTGAGGACTTCGGCAAGCTCCGCAACCACACTGGCAGCAGAGCTCCTGCCTCCTCCTCCTCCTCCTCCTCCTCCTCCTCCTCCTCCTCCTCCTCCTCAGTGCTGGTCCACCTACCCCAGACCCACATTTCTCGCCATTATTTACCGACGTGTCAGAAGTCCATGCCACTGGGCAACACACACGTCCTCCTATCCCTCTGCCAAAACTAGGCTACAGATGGAGAAGCGACATGTTCAGATGGTCTCCCAGCAACTTGCCCTGTTTACTGGCTTCATGTGAATGGCAAGGAAGTTATAAATATGCTCTGAGAGTAAGAAAAGCCCTGCTGGAACTGACCAAGCATCCATCTGGTCCGCCGTTCTGTTCACACAGCGGCCCCCAGCTGCCTACAGGAAACCTTAGCACCCTCACACCCGTATTTCTCAGCAGCTGATGCAGAAATATAATGTTGTCATCGTTGTCATCATCTTCTTCCCATTCAGTAATATCCAGTTAGACTGTAGCACTAACATAAGCAACCTCTAGTGTAGGATCACCAACTTGTTTGTACATACAGGCACTTTTGGAAATTTGGGAAATTGCTGTAGGCACCCAGCAGAAAATGCGTGTTCCCAGCTTTGGCATCTACTCCCTGTGAAGTTTCTAAATCATATGCTGAACGTGATTCAACAAAACCTTTTGCTTCATGTCTTTTGGACTTGGCGATGTCGCTTTAATGAGGGATGGTCTCATTCAGCTAATTGCTGATGGTGCAATGTGTCTTCTAAACATCTATTTTGGCAATGTCTAGTAGCTGGATTTTGTGGGGAAGAGACTCTGATGCATTTTGTACTGGAGAGCCTTTAATGTTCACTGATGTAGATGCTTTAAAAACTTATTTACCTGCTTTATGGAAATTAAGAAATGGAAAGGGAAGTGGATTTTGAGAGCCAAAAGAGCACATTACAATGTAAGCAGGATGAGACTAGTCTCCACTAATGGAATAAATTGAGGACCCTACAGCATTTTCAGTATCTTGTGGAATATCGATGCCAACAGCAATTGGATTCTTATTTGAAAATTTGGTCTGTTTTGTTGAAGCCAGTGCTAGTCGCGCATTGAAACCTGCACAAATTTCATGCACATCTATGTATGTGTCTTAGAAAAACCAGGAGGGGGGTAATTCCAGGCACCCAAGGATAGCACTTTGGGGACCTCTTCACATGAACCACTCTGAGTAGTCCAACAGAATTTGTATTGGCCCCGGGTCAACTTGGACACTGTGCTACATTTTCTTGCCCAACAGAGTTATTTCAAATTCTTGATTTTAGCATTTCTTTGTGGAGGGCAGAAGACTCTCTTCCCTCCCCACACCCCACAAACACACACACACACACACACACACACACACACTAGCATGACTCTACAGTTTAATTCTTTTCCTAGTTGTGCTTGAAGGGATATTAGTCATACAAAAGTTATTTAATATAAATGTCCTAGAATGGACCTTCAGAAGCTTTACAAATCATATTGCCTTCATTGAACTGGCCTCCAATTCATTTTAGAACCAAATTCAAGGTGCTGGTTTTTGAGCACACCGGCATAAACGGCTTGGAGACAAGACATTTTGAGGATCACCTCCTCCCATATGAACATGCCCATGGGTTATATTCATCTTTATAAATGCTGATTTACATCCACTACCTCAAGTGGTTGGGTTGATGGGAATGCAAAGCAGGGTCTCTTCAGTGGCAGCACCCCAAGTGTAGAATCACTGTTGATGATTAAGCAAATGTTAAACACATTTTTTATTCCAAATGGCTTTCAGTGTTATGTAGTTATTTTACTGAAGTTTAATTTTTTTATCTTCTCTAACTATTTAATATCTGTCTTTAATTCTGTTTAAGATTGGTTTAGTGATGGTATTAGTTTTTATTGTATAGCAAATCACCTTTTTAGAGCCAAAACTTGGGCTGGAAATGTTCTTATGGAAACAAACAAAACATTATTATTTGAAGGATTAAGCTCAAAGGGTAACTCCTTCAAGACACTGCATTGTTTGGTAAATTTGGATTTTTGTAAAGATGTTTTTTTAAAGAGCTAGGGTCATTTGGAAGTATTTTAAACAGATATAAATAAGGAATAAGAAGCAGAAGAGTTCATTCTGTTAAAAAAAAAAAAAAAAAGCTTTCCTCAGGGAAATGTAGAGTGACCTTCAGTTACAACTGGGTAAGATAAATATTTACCCTAACTAGCAATGAACATCTTACTGAATGGTAAATAGAATTTGGCAATGAATAGTCAATGTTTGGCTAGAAGTCAAGTACTACAAAGGCTAATTCTTTTTGGAAGTTTTTGTGGACTCTTGGATTTCTTATCTCTACCTTCATATATTCTTCTTATGGATGGAGCCATCATTGAATTTGGATGAAGATCAGACTGAGATATTTTTGATTGGATGCTACTTTTCATGATTTGGGCATTTTATTATTCCATTTTACTGTTTAGACACAGTAGAATGGCATTTCTTTAGCTGTGCATTCAGTATCTGTATAGCTGCGGCCAATGATTACTGTCCTTTGTTTGTATCATTCCAGTCTCACAGACAACGTGACAATGAAAGAGAACCTCCAAGCACAGAAGCAGTATATCTCTAAATGCCGGATGATGGGATGACCCACAGAATAGCAGCCAGGGTGCATTCTGCAATGCCAGTTTGGAGCTGGATAATAGACACAGATATTCTGGGAGCAAAGGGCTCATCCCCAGTGTGGGTTTTTGCAGGCTGGGGATCTTCTGCTTCAGAAGGAAGGACCTGCCTATGTTCTTTAAGAAAACTGCTCCTGCCCAACAGTCTCCCAAGACAGTCTGGGGTGTGCACTGCCTTCACCCCACCTACAAGAGCATACCATTTTCGAGGCTATTGCGAACAGGAACAAAACTAGGAATATGGTTGTTGCTATTATTATTACTACTACTACTACTACTACTACTATTACTATTATTATTATTTTAGCTGCCCCTCTCAAAAAAGACCTTAAAATAAAACTTGAAGATACCAAAACAGCCAAAAAAAGCCCTAAAACATCAATGACAATCGGACAATTCAGCTGGTGTTTTAAGGAGTCCATCATATGCATTCAAATGCCCAGGAATAGATAGTCTTAATCCAGCACAGAAAAATGACAATGTCGGTGCCAAGTGGGCCTCACTGAAGAGAGCACTGCACTATCAGGGGCCACCACTGAAGAGACCCTCTCATTTTCAGGGCCACCACTGAAAAGGCTCCCTTGAATGAGGCACCCAAAGGATGCTCTGACATGTTGAGTGGAGTACACTCGTGGAGTTGTCTGCAGGCATAATGGGAACCTCGAAGGCAGACATGGCCTATACTGCATCCCCATCCTTTCTGATGACTATGCTGTTTGACATCCATTTCTGCTTTTGTCATCCCCTCTAAATTCTGCAACATCTGTCTGTCTGTCTGTCTCTTTATTGGGTGCTCTATGATTGGCCTTCACTGGGAAACACCCAGCATATAACAAAACTGTTTGACAAAATTCAAATACATAATTATAAAATCAGCATTAAAACAATCAAGGTAAACAGAGGAAGGGAGGGAGGGAGAACTAAAGACCATAGCAAACAGTAGAAATCCACAGGATTAGGACAGTGGTAAAATCATCACCATCCTGTGTAAATAAAAAAGGCCTTTGCTTTGTGCCAAAATGACTTTAAAGAAGGCTGCGGGAGAGGGTCTCTGTGCCAGGCATTCCACAAATGAGGGAATGCTGATGAAAAGGCTCCCTCTTTCATTTTCTTTATTCATTATTCGTTATTAAGTTTATAGCTCACCCTTTCCCTCTTTGCAAGGCACTCAAGGTGACTTCCATGGTCTTTCTCCTCCCCATTTTACCCTCACAACAACCCTGTAAGATCACTTTCGTTGAGCATTGGTGAAAGCTGGAAGTTTCCCAGTCAGTTTCATGCTGAGTGGGGACGAAAACCCAGATCTCTATACTGCCAGTCCTGCACTCTAACCACTACACTGCCCTGCCTCTCCTGTTGCCCCCCAGCATATCTCAGCTTGCGGGACCAGACAGCAGTGGGCCTCTGATGATTGCTGCAGCAGGTCATGGGCACTACTACAGGAGGGGGTGATGCTTCAGAATAATGCAGCCCCGCACCATTTCAGAAGTTAGTACTCTGGCCTGGAAATGGACTGGGAGCCAGTGGAGATGGCAACAGAGTCGCCAGATCAAGTTCTGTGCCGTTGTGAATCAAGAGATGCAACATCAAAAGGTTGCAGCTGATTCATGTCAAAGGACTGGTCTCAAAGGAAAGTGATGGTTGTTCATCATCTCTTGTGCACGTCTCCTGCAAAGGCTCTTTCTTCTTCCCACTCAATTGTAGTTTATTGCACTTCCTGTTTTAATGTCGGTGACACCCTCCAGACACATCTTGTTTTCCTCTGCTGCTGCTTGATCACATATCACAGAAGAGTTATTTATATCAACAAAGGGGTGGCATCATTATACAGAAGAAAAGGAGTTATTTATGTTATATTTTTTAAAGTATCAAGAATTTGTCTCTGTGTTGATTGTGGACGTGCACATCTGGAAGGGTTGTGGACATGCACATCTGGATAAGACATGGAGCAAAGATGACACCCGTGTGCTTTATTTTTCCCATCGATGTGTATGCAAGCAGTGAAATCCAACTTCCATTTTAAAAATATATATTCTATAAAGGAAATAAGGGTCCCAATTTATGAAAAGATTTACTGAGGAACTGTGGAACATTTCTGTGGGTTAGCATTAAATTCCCAGCCTTCTGCTGGAGAAGTGTTGGCTGTATTAAGCAGAAAAGATGCTCAATGTCTGTCTTATTTTGAACTTAAAATATGCTAAATCTACCTTCTTCACAGGATCACATGGGTCTAGCTGGTTTGGGAAAGGACACTGTGGAAACTGCCTTCAACCAAGCCCATCTATTGGGTTCAAGCACCTGAGATACCATAATATATACCCCTTGCAAGACCTAAGGATGCAATCCTTAAAAAGCCCTTATCACATAGTGAGGCCAGTTTCTGACTAAATATACAGAGGACTGTTGTGCACAATTCATGTTGCGTCTCGCTGCATTTTTCAGCAGTTGTCACATGCTAGCACAACTGAGTTCAAGCAGTTTTTAAAAATGCAGCATCTGGATTATTAATATCCACCTGCCTGGCAGTGGCCCGGTGACAAGACAAGTTTGTTATTTCAGTATTACATCCATTAAAATTTTGTCCTGGAATGTGCAGAGAATTCTAGAGCAAAAACGCAGTTCTAAATGGCCTGGGTCATCCAGGTTCTTCAGTGATCCCCACTGTGTATTTACTGAACCACCTGAAGACGGTTACCACAAACTAGTACTTTGGGCAACATCCAGCACTGCTGCTCTGCTTAATGCCATTGATGCAGCACTCGCATGAGCAACCTCTGGGGCAACAATTGTGTACACTGGAACAATAAGTTTCCTGGAGATTTGTTCAGTGTTCACAAATTGCTTAAACGTAACATTTTTCAAGTCTTCTCCAGTTTGACCCAGCTATATGTTAACAGACTCAACCTGATATTTTACAGTTTTGTGTATTTCCCTCTTTTCTTTAAACACTTCTAAATACTGTCAGATGACTAAACATAGTCATCTCGATATAATGATGTCTTTTTGATGTGGTGGCTACCGCTACTTTCCAGTCCCCAATTTATGTGAGTCTGGCTACATTACCCAGAGATATCACCTGCCATTTATTGGATGTAGAGCAGAACTACAGCCAAAAAGGCTGTTGAAAGATATTCCCGTAAATTATCTGACTTTGCTGGCTTGAAACAAATGGAGCACGTGCCACATACAAAAGCCGTGGCAACTCTGTCACACACTTTCGGCAGCCTAAGTCAACAAGCACCAGAGAAAAAATCAAAGGCAGTTGAGATTAGCAGATGAAGATTCTGAGTCTGGTCCTTTGGTGAATGTAAATCTGGGTTTCAGCCACCCAGAACTGCATGAAACTTGAGATCTTTACAGAGAAATATCTTTCCAGCCGCAGTGACACATGCATGTCCTTATCAAAGCCCATCCTGAGATTGTTCTGACTCCTTTGGCTATCAAAGACGAAAGCAGATGAGTTTCTAATACACAGATGAGCGACTAGTACTCCTGGGGGAATCAACTGAGACCCAGAATTTATGCACTTCTCTGCAAGCTGAGATACAGTCCAACTAATTCTGTTCAGTTGGATGGATAATCAGCATGGAGATGAGTGGGATGTGACCCTCGTGTGTCTTGATAGTTTGCTGTTTCACTTCAATTCCTCCCACCCTCCACTTTTTCCCAGCATCTCGTTATCCTGCAGATTTCACAACAACACAAAATAGTGACATCACAGAAATTTGCAGTTGCCTAGTTAGGAATAGGAAACTGTCCTGCTCATGATCTCAGATGCAGTACAGATCGAATGCCATTTGCCCAAGAAGCTCTTCTCCACGTAGGTGCAGTTCAGGTGAGTTTAAACGCCGGTGCACTAGCAGATCTAGGCCCTGCATGTCCGGGCTGCCCAGAAAGACATTTTGCTGCTTCAGGTGCGGGATGCGATACCTGCTCCCCACTCCATCGACAGAACCAGTCTTCGGGATGTACAGGAATTGTGTGCATGCTTGAAAAGGCGCATGTTCCCTGTTTAGAAAAAATGCATTTGTGACTAGGTAGGAGGTAAAGCTAGCATCAGGTGGGGAGAAGTACCTCAGAGAGCTTGGAAATTGCTTCTTTGCCTGTCCCTATCCAGACTAAACTGGTGGCTGAATCTTACATAAACCCTGGGCACAGGATGGCTTCCTCCAGCGCACCTCAGGCCAGGAGCCTAGCTGAGGAGGTTGTGTGATATTCACAGCACTGCCCTCTGACCAAGGGAAATGGTTGGGAAGGTCCCGAGGCGTGACCACACAGCCTCCCTGCTGCTCTCGCACTCACTGCCCAGCATCTGCTACTCAGGGCAGCTGTCTCCCTTTGCCCGAAGTAGGGCCGGCTCTGCTCTGTGAGCTACTTGGACCAGTATTAATTTCCCCACCCTCGATCTCAATCCTTCCTACATCTATTCCAGTCTTGCATCTGATGCAGTTATGTATTGTTTCAGGGACAGACTCTGGCTGGAAGGAGGAAAACTGTTGCAATGGTTCAGCTAAGTACTATATTCTGCCATCTGCAGAATCAAATAGCAAATACTCTTTCCTGGTAAAAGAACTGTGGTGTATTCTAGGTTCATCTATCCAAAATCTTCCCACACAGTATAGCCCAGACTTCCTCAGCTGGGTACCCACAGATGTTTTGGACAGCATTTCCAGGATAGCTGAACATTGGCCACACTGGTTGGGAGTGATGGAAGCTGAAGACCAAAACTTCTGAAGGGCACCAGGCTGGGAGAGTCTAAAATTGCCCCATTACTGAAGAAATTAACTAGGTGTTGGGCAATCTAGAACAACACCAGAATGCACAAAGACTCTGCTCATTGATTTCTCTTCTCCCACTTTTTTGTTCAAAGAGAGGAAAAGGGAAAAAGCAATAATGCAAGTAAGCAGATGTCAGTCTCATATTATTTCTTAAACATGGCTACAATTATGCTAATCCATAATGTGGTAAAGTGCATGAAATCAGGTCCAAATCAAATTTACTCTCCTGCCATCCCTGATTTCAATTGACACTTTGGGAGTGACATGGTTAAACCTTTCCTCCACCAGTTTTTGTCCCAACATACCACACAGCCCATAGGGGAAGTAAGAAAAGAGGAGAGGTCTCCATTGCAGTGGATCTAAACTCTCCCTCTCCACTGCTTTTTAAGACCCCCTTTTAATTTAGGACATTTAGCAAAAGAAATATTTGCATTCCTCAAATAACGTGGATTGTTACACTGTGGATTCAGCCTGAGCAAAGAAGAACCTATTTCCTTACTGAATCCATGTCTATAGGGCCCACACACTCGGAATAGAAGCCTGTCCTTCTTCATGCCATCAGAAGGCAAAAGCACCCGTTCAGCAAATGCTATTTCTTTCATTGGACATTCACCTGGGTAGGATTTAGTGGAAAGCACATTCTCTCCTCTAGGGAATATTATGCGGAATTCTTGAGTGGTCCCATTTCAAGTAGCATGTAGGACAGCAGAAGGTTAGTTCCTTGTTCCTCCATTAAAATATGCCTGTCCCACAGACATGCAAACAATTAGCCCTTCGATGGATCAGGCAGACTGTGGTGAAGTAACAAGGAACAGCCCTTCCGGATAGCACATTTGACCCATGACTGATGGAAGGAACTTGGCTGGGATTATTCACACAGAAATTAGTAAAGCAGAACTTCAATTAATGCTACAACCTTACTTTGCACTTCTTCCTTCTGTCCCAGCCCTTTTAGAGAAGTTGTGGTTGGTCTTGTTTGAAAGAAATACATGCTCATGGTTATGAAGAAGACTTTCACCATCTACTTTTTCAGATAGAAACATTGTTTTCAACAGTAGACAAATACATTTTTTTCTTCCTAGTTCCATCTCTGCTCAAACTCGTTTTTCAGGTTTTTTCACATACTTCAGGCTACTCCTGGAAATCTTGGATTCCTCTTCCAGAATGGCAAAAGCTGGTTCCATGAATGTCTTTGTATGACTGTCACTGGCCCCTGTTGGCTAGTGCCTGTGACATTCACTAGTCCCAAGGGGCTACCATTGGGCATTGCCAAAAGATATGTCTGAAAGAAACATTAGGTGCGTTATACATCCAGCAATGAGCTGACCTAGACAAGCCCTTATTAAGGAGCCATCGGGGTGTCTAATAAGACACATAACAACAGAGGTTGCTGAATGAGATGCAACTGAGATCTACAGATGCATCAGTTACAGACGGTGATCAAGGTAGGGATCCACGGATTAGGCAAAATGGAGCAATCCAGCTACCTATTCCACTCCTGAATGCCATATTTATTCAGGAACATTATTAATAGGTCAGTTTGCCTGATCATCCCCAGTAAGTTCTTCCAGTGGGAAGGGAAATGCTGAAGCTGTAAATGAGATAGGACCAAATCTGGATACTAACAAAAGTTGCAGTTGCTGGTACGGCTATTCAGCTATAGCTAACAAATACTAGTTGGCATGCAAAATAGATGACAGCAGAAACTCATAATCAGCATCCAGCAGTTGATGCAAGGTAAAAATCTCCTTACACCTCCATGTCTACCACTGAAACACTTTCTTACCGATTTTAAAACCTGGATTCCCCAATATAATCAATTTAGCCTGAGAAAATGGATCAAAATAAAATCAACATGATGTAAGTCACACTTCTCTAACAGCTGTAACTCTGGAAAGAACCCTATCAGTTCTAATATGCTGCTAATATGAAGCAAATGCCATCCATTTAGAGAAAGGATCCAGGACAAGAAAATTCCAAAATTGGTCAAGGTGGGAAATCTGATCTAAGCAAAAAAGAAGTCAATGTTTAGTGCAAGTCAACAAATAAAGTGAATTATAAAGGCAGGTTTTGGAAAGTCAAACCCACCTCCTTTAATTTGAAGTTGCCTTCTTTTCAAAGTTACTCATGGCAGAGAGGAAAGTCATGACTTGCTTTGGCTTAAAATGCCTTTAATTATTTTTAAAGCATTGTTTTTTTTAAAACAGTGCCAGGTATAGATAAAGGAATCCAATGTATATGCAAACAATCCAAGGTATAGGATTCAGTCTGAAAATATTTTATTTGCCCCACGAACTCAGCTTGTCTTTCTAAATCCCAAGAGATCTCATTATTTTTTTAATTAAAATTAAGCTTGTTCATTTGAGGTACATCTGTAGGAATAAGTTTTCCAAAATAGATAACATCGGAGTACCATCAAAATTGCCAATCAGCAAATAATCTTAGAAATATTTTTTTCCCAGAGCACCCAGGTTCTTTTCTTTTTCGTTTCGGCTGCCATTTCTGCTCAAACTAGTTTTGCTGCTTTTTCACCCTGCAAATAATGGGTGCCACTCTCCAGAAGAGCAAAAGCTGGTCCCATGAACAGACACAGATGACTGGCATAGGCCCGAGCTGGCTAGCGCCAGTGACATTCAGTAGCACTCAGTTCTGCTTTCTTTCCCCCATAAGCAGTTTTTTCCATTTTGGCTTTATTTTCACTAAAGTAAAAGATATGGCACATGTGCATATATTTGAATGTGTTGTTAATTTTTTCTCTTTTAGAAGATAGGGTATAAAGCACAAAGCTCTGCTCCTTCTGCAGCCACACCTCACCATTGCAAGAATGTTGTCCTCCTTCATAACCAGCATATTCCTAAATATTGTGTGCTCTTCCTTACCAAGAAAAGAGCCACTGTCTCATGGCTTCACAGATCTTTCATCCTGCAGGCCTCCTGTTTCTCCTGAAGCAAGTCTGCCTGTCCTTCATTGCACAGATTTGGTGATTTGGACCACAGCAATCATAGCAGGAAAGGCAAATGACTTGGAAAAGGTTGTGCCCCAGTTGATGGGAAAAAACATAATCAAAAAATGCAGAATTGTTTGCCATCTTTATACCCCGGAAAACTGATGCATGTTCTCTGTGTGTGAAGGTATTCACGGCTTTTTTGGAATGGAGGCTGTCTCTGCATAGTTGGAGGGGGGATCTCCAGGCCTGGGAGCCAAATCTGGCCTGCCTGAGCTCCCAGTCTAGTCCCCTGGCTTCCCCAAATGACCCCCCGCCTTCCCTTGTCCCTACCACTTTTCCAGCAATCAATTATCATTTGGTAGTTTCCCAGGTTTTGTGGCATTTCCCCTATTCTGAAAGGATGGAATGCCTCTCCTAAGGCTGAGTGACAGGCAGGAAGAGCCTTGAGTTAAAATTTGCTGATGTTTTTGACCACATCCTTTTGCTTTTGGCCATGCCCACCCTTGGAAAGCAGGTCCCAAGAGTGTCTCAAAATCTGATCCATCCCTCCGACTGAAAGAGGCTTAACACCTCCACTGCATAGGGGTAACTATCACATACAATGGCCCTTGAGGTCAGTAAGTCTGGGGTTCCAGAATGAGAAGGATGGGATGGGGTTGTCCTTGAGAGCCTGCTGTGATAGGCATGGGACCTGGACCTGGGCTGAGTGGAAGCCAGTCCATTCACGGAAAGAGGCATTCTTTCCTCGTAAAAAATTCCAGGAAAGGATTCTGGCATTTGCCAATTGTGTCTTTATTAAGCAAACTTGCTAATCTGAGCTCAGTTGCATCAGCTGCATTACATTCAGCATAGACCTGAATACCCAGCTCCTTGAATATGAGTTACATTCTGTGTTTGGGGGTGTGTTTGGGGCAGGGGGGTGGACTTCTACCTTTTTTTCTGTGCAACTACAAACATATGTGTTGAAATTAAATATGGATATCCAAGCAAAACCCAGCCATACCCACCCTCCCTGCCTTTTCAACCATTCTAAAGCAGGCCATGTGGCCAACATCTGGAATATATGTGGGAATTATTCAAATGAGCCATAGAAGTAATCGTTCTATTCCAAGCATCTACTCAGAGATGAAACGAGCAAGACTGTCAGTGCCCTGTATATGCAGTATGCTTCAATATACACTAATATTCCTCAACAAACCAACTGTCTCAGTGGTTCCATCAAGGGATTGTACTTGGGGAGTATATGAATAATAATTTAAGTATATTTGATAAAAATGCAAAGTGAAATATCATTCCATTCTTTCAGAGGTCCCAGACCCAAATACATTTGTGAGTAAATTCCCATTCAGTTGGATAAAACTCAGCTGAGGTATTCAATCTGGTGAAGCTCAGTGGAGATATTTGAAGCTGACCCCTCTGGTCTTGCTCCACTAAAGCTCATTATTCAAAAGCCAGCTTGTTCATGTTGTGATCTACTTTTAAGGCCACCAATGTTTGGGTTGAAAATGGAGCAAGTGCAAGCTATTTAGGATGTCAGTGGCTAACCTATTTTTCTGTTCAAGCTATTTTTTTGGAAAATAAAATTCCTTTCACGTGGTTGGTCTCTTTGGGGAAAAAGTTCTATTCCTGATCAGCACATTTTGGAGATCTTGCCAAGCAGGGAATTGGCCAGCTGTGGTGCCTAATGAAGTCTGGACCAGCCCGTGGTAGCCAGGCCAAAAAATATAGGGAGAGCCCTGCTAGAACAGAGAGGCTGATGGATGGGATGGGATGGGACGGGGGCCTGTTCCCTTAAATTTTCCTCTCCCCCTATTTTTAAATAAACAAGTAAGTTTAAAGGGTTTACAAAAGGCCTACAAATCAGAACCCTCCCCTACATCCTTGGCACCCCCCAAAATTTAGTCCTGTCTTCCATCCACACAGCAGCCAATCAGATGCTTCTAAGAAGCCCACAGGTAGGATGCAATTGCAATAGCACATCCCAGCTAAGTGGAGGCAAAATCCTCCAGGTTGCTCCCTGTGAACTCGCCACCTGTCTCCTCTGCTGGAGGACAGAGCTGTGTGCACAACCGGTCCGAGCTCCCCTCTGTTAGCCTGCTGTCTCAAGTAGCACCTCCACCATGAAGGACACTCTCCCTTTGCAAGAATTATTTAAGACTCAGCAGCTAGCCCAGCGGCTTCTGTAGCTGGACAGGGAAGGGGCACCATCCTGGCTTTTGCCTCAGGAAGCAACATGACTTGGGCAGCCCTCCCTGCCAGTCACGTTGCCCTGAAAAAGGATATCAAGGTGCACTGCCCCTGATCCTGGACATAATCCACAGCCATCACGACTGTTGGCAAGTGATAGCCTTATCCCCCATGATAAGACACGCCCAGGGAAGGCTAGGCTGGGTATCACACAGTCCTGGTCAGGCTCATTGTCTCACCTGGGGATGTCTGCCCTGAGTAGCAGTCACTCTTCAGGTCTCAGGTACCTCATGAAAAGCCTCAAGTTACTTGCAGCAGGAGCTCATCCTTTTTGAACTGGTGATGCCAGAGATCAAATCTGGGTCCTCGTGCAGGTCAGGCAGCCCTCTAGTCCTGAGCTCCGGCCCTTTCCCAAGATATGGTAGACAAGCTGTGGCCATAGGGTGACTTCCTATGAAGGAAGGGTGGGAATGTTTTTGAAGTATAAGGAAGGGAGAAGAAATACGTGCCACAGTTTACTATGATTTTTCTTCATTTTGTATATAAATTGTTTATAATGAGTGTCTTTGTAATTCTGCATCTAATTTGCAAAACCATGAAGCCACAACCTCTAGTTGGCTTTAATATGGAACCTGTGAACTCATGAGGAGGCTGGCTTAATTTATTTTATACCGTTAACTTGTTTTATATTGTTAATTCATAGTATTTTAATTGATTTATTTGTAAGCCGCCCCGAGGCTTCGGCGAATGGGGCGGCATAGAAATTTTCTAAATAAATAATAAATAAATAAATAAAAACACATTCCTTCCTTTCTGCCCCAAATCATAGCATGAGACTCCATAGACTTTACTCTGTGTGCATCCATTAATTTTGTCCTATAGATTCTCTGAAGCAGTCCCTTTAATGGTACCTCTTTAACAATCTGCTACCAAACTTTACATAGTGTATCTTAGCTGGTGATGAACCACTTCCTTAAAACAAAAACACAAATCTGGTATTGAAAAATTCTGCCCAGATTTCTCTATTCTGTTGTAAAATATGGTCAGCCTACGGGACAATACAAAAGTTGAGACTGACATTTCAATTAAAAAAATGTGATGGGGGAGTTGACATTTTAAGGACATTTTATTCCAGAATTGCTTTGACAGGGAAATCCACTGTGCATGCCGTGGAAGTAACTCACTTGTTGTGCTTGCTCACCAGCACACTGGGGACTGGTCACCCTGGTCTCTGCAGACATGTGGGAGTCTGAGCGATAGCACGTGGTCAGGAACTGGAAGGGCAGGAAGTGAGTCATGGAACAGAGGGAGGGACAAGCAGCTGAGTGGCCGCAAACTGCAGGATGCCAAGGACACCTCAGACACTGACGGGTGTGCATCGGGGCAGGTGCTAAGGCGGTCCTGTGCAGGCCAAGATGAGACACGCTAGCACTCTGCAAGCACTTGAAAGGCTGTCGCAAAGAGGAAGGCCAGGATCTCTTCTCAATCATCCCAGAGTGCAAGGCACAGAATAACAGAGTTAAGATGCAGGAAACCAGATTCTGACTAGATATCCGGAAAAAATTCCTGGTGGTTAGAGCAGTATGGCAATAGAACCCAAGACTCAGGGAGTTGTGGGCTCTCCCACACTGGAGGCCTGGAAGAGGCCGTTGGACAGACATGTGCCAGGGATGCCTTACTGGGGCCCTGCACTGACTAGAACGTTGGACTCAATGGCCCTCTGGGCCCCTTCTGGCTCAGCAGTTCTGTGTGTGTGTGTGTGTGTGTGTGTGTGTGTGTGTGTGTGTGTGAGAGAGAGAGAGAGAGAGAGAGAGAGAGAGAGAGAGAGAGAGAGAGAGAGAGAAGGCACCAGGTGGGTGAAAGCTATGCTAAGGAACGCTGTAGCAGCAACACTGTGCATCCATCAGGTTCTCTGGACGTATGAAGTTTAGAAAGAAGAGGAACCCTGTATGCTCTGTGGGACTTTGGTGTTTTGGAATATGAGATGCCTCTTGGGCGGGAAAAAGTAAAAATAAAGCAAATCTGGCACTCCTTGGACGTAGTGGCGGTTTGCCCAAGGCCTGCCCCTTTGTCGGTCCTGCTTGATGACTGGAGAAAAGAATACGTAAAAGCATGTTCAAGGAGGTTATTTTTCCTCTCCTTCAGTCTTCCTGGCGCTTCCAGCCTTGGCTCACAAATGCATTAAAAAAAAACTCACAGAATGAGGGTTTTCAGCAGCTCCACTGGGCTCCTCTCCATGGAGCAGTTTGAAGCTTTCTGACGGCTTAACAGCTCGGCAGCATAATTTTCACACCATTTTAGCACACAAACGATGGACCGGGGAATGACAGAAGACGCATTCGACTCGTTCCAGTCTGTGGAGCCAGCATATGCCTCAGTGTACTGTGTGTAAGGCAGAGTGGGAAAGGGATGCTTGTTGTTGCTGTTTCCACTAGATAGTTGTCCCCAGGAAGATGAGGAGAAGAAATCCATGAAGCCTTTATGTATAATTTATAATTGGACCACACTGAATTTTTGTGATGTTCAGTTTCAGCACAAAGTCCTTCTTTCACGTCCTTCCTTCCAGCAAATGAGCATTGGCACCTCTTGAAGCATCCATTTCCAAGGCGAAAGGGGCTGCTTGCAATTTACATGGCTAGTGGTCTGATTTTTGGCACCACGATCTTCAACGCGCTCCAGGTTCTTCATCAGTATCTTGTGGTCGCAAGAGTGCTCTCTGAGAATGCATTCTTTTTAAAGGTATATTTTTTCTTTGTTCTCCGTGCTGCTGTGTGAACCTGTAAAGTTGCTATATGGTGACAAATGACGCAGTCGCTTTACTGGTGCACCGTAAATAAAATCATGCAGGTCAAGCTCACAAAACAGACATGAAAGGGATCATGTCACAAATACGAGCAGATATCAACAGGGCAGAGGCAAATAATGCAGTGGACCTTTTGAGTATCAGTAGGTAGCCTTTCTGGAGTGATCACTTTAGAAGGGTACAAAACTCTTTTCCTATTCAAAGAGCACTGGATTCATCCTGGATTGGCTTTATTTTGTCCCCGGTGGTATTGCCACTGACTGGCTACGTAGCATCATAAAGTGTACTATACGACTCTTCCGGGTAAGGATCGTCGGCATTACTAATATAGGAAACATTCTAGACTGTCTTTATTACCTTCAATGACATACCATAGCAAAACAAAGCACTGTAATGTAATCCACTCTCGTCACGATCCCTGATTAAGGATCAACAATGTGACTAATCCAATGGAAAAAATGCATTAATTTAGTAGGAACAATGGCACTAAAATAGAAGCAGATAGGGTAACAATAGCAGCAAACAGAGCTGAACAAAGGTGAATATAGACATCCTTACAATTCTTTGTCTGAGGAACTATTTCTCCCCTATCATCCCTAAAAGTGCTACTTTTGACCTGAAGATTGAAACATAGGAACATTTGGCCCTTCCCTAGATGACTGGAGTTTTCTGAGTGGTATTGAGACACAAATCCTACCTTCTCTTGGATAAACATTGGGTGAGGAACCCAACCCCGCCCTCCCCAAAAAAAGCCAACAAATGAACCTGCTTATCAGCAATAGTGAACCTAGCTTTGATCATGTACTTTTGGTTCAGTCCTACTCTTCTGTATGATCTTCCTTTCATAGCTCTTTCCTACTGCATTCCCCCAATCCAAATCTCGTTTCTTCATTACTTTGCTATTGGATGATTTCAAAAGGGATAAGCTACTGGGGTTCTGAGAGTGTATCATGCCCTCTAGTGGACTTTCATGTTAAAAAGTAGACAACATGTATGATACTCAAGAGTTATATAGGGAACAACCCTTTCAGATAAAGTGGCAGTTACAAGAAATTCTGGAGGAAACTGATCAAGCCATACTTGAATCCCTGATGCTAAAGGAAGCAAAGCCAAGTGTGGCCAAACACATTCCCTGGATTTTAGGAAAGCCAATTTTAATAAACCCAGAACAATGATAAGCACAGTCCCCTGGCAAGTGGCTATAATGAGAAAAGAAGTCCCGGATGAGTGGGAATTTTTAAAAAAAGGAAATTCTAAAGGCATAATTACAAACAATTCCAACAAGGCAAAAATATAGAAGACAACAGAAAAAGCCCATGTAGCTTCACAACAAGCTAAGAGATGATCTGGAAAAAAAAATGTAGGGGAAATGGAAGGAAGGGCAGGCTACAAAGGTGGAGCAGAGACAGGTAGCACGGAATTACAGGGATGGTGTAAGATGCTACTCTCTCCCATGCTGGAGGCATTCAGGATCTGAGGGGATGGTTTAACTTGGAGTCCTGCAGTGAGCAGGGGGTGGGACCCTCTGGCCCCTTCCAACTCGACTCTTCCTTGATCCTATGATTCTGTAAGCCGACAACTCATGAAAATTGCCTCTACTGTTGCTATGGTATCTGTAACAAGCACGTGAGACATCTCATGGAGGTGCATCATGCCAATCATGGAAACACAGGAACAGCTGCCGTTGTTGTTCTGGGATGAAACACTTGATGTGACGTTGTCGGGGTGTTTTAGAAGTCAGATGTATTTTTTATTATTATTGTTATTATTATAACATTTCTATGCCGCCCCTTGCTGAAGCCTTGGGGCGGCTTACAACACAATAAAACACATTGAAATACAATAGAACATAATAAATTACCATTAAATACAAAAATACAAAAATCAGAATCTTCGTTGAGGACTTGCACTGCGGTTGAATAAAGCATCTCTCTGTGGTCTTCTATAACGCTCATGGACATGCCACCCCGCATCTTCAGGGATCCCTTATGGGAATTGGGCTAGTCAATTGCTTTAGGCTCCAGTAAAAATCCAAGAAAATAATAAAATTATATAATATTTGTGCTCAGCAAGAGGCAGGAGACACAAATGATGTGCCATATCTCAATGCCTCATTTCTGAGGCAGGATATCCCATGCATCAAGCATCTTCAAGGCTCCCTGAAAAGAGAATGCCCAATTTCTCAAGATAACACACACCGCTCTTACAGTTGGCACAATCTCCCAATGAGGTCGAAACCAGCTTTGGATAACATTTTTGACCTTATCTATGGTTGCGGAGCAGCCTTTGCGAACTTGGTGCCCACTATAAGTGTTGGACTACAATTCTCACCCTCTTCAGGCAGGTTGAGGGCATCAAATTGGGGATGGTTGTTGTAAAGAAGCAAAGCAGAGAATTCATGAGTGTGCAAAAAAATCATGATGGATTGTTTAACCCCGAAAGCAGACAAACCCAACAAAAGGAAAAAAGCAAGAAAATGTAAGCTGCAGTTTTTGAAGCTTCTGTCACTGTTGGCTGTGAGTGCTGTGAGATTTTTCACTTGAGTGAAATGGACCTTCCCCAGCCATTGTCTTAGTTTCTAAAAAATTGCAATATGTCATTATAACAATTTATTAAATATAGTCAAATGTACAGCCTTATTCATATATCTGTAAATAACGCAGTCAGAATTTTCTATCATTCTTTAATCCATTAGTATACCAAATTAGAATCTTCTCCAGAGAAGGGTCTGATTAACTGGGGGTCCCCATTCACCATTTGCTTCTGGAGAATACATTAAAAATGGGTGCCAAGTTTTTCCAAAATTACAAAAGTATCTTTCTTTTTCAAAAGTGATTGCTTCATTTTTCTGTCAGTGAACCAGGCCATATTCTCTCACGGTATCTCTGAAAGGGGCACCTGTGGACATTTTCCCAAGTTCTGGAAATCTCAGTTCTCACGGTCCCTACAAGCATCACCACCGATTCTTTATCATGGTGAGTGGTGTTTAGGAATATTCATGAACATTCCAGCTGATCCGAAGTGTGAAAATGTGTGAACAAACATGCCTTGGGAGAGAGATGGGCTGCATGCTGCTGTGAGGTGGAAGATGGTATGGACAAAGCATGGCCACCTGTTGCATAAATGTTACTTGTGCAAGAATGGACTGCAGTGCCATGTGTGAGTCTTCCATGGATACCAACACCGTATGTGAGTACTGTGAATGTCTTTGTGTACGTCAGGCAGAGACTGCAGAGGCATCTATGGCAGAAGGAAGGGGACACCATCGCAGAGAAATACTATAGCCACCTGCATGCCCTTATGGACCTTTTTAAACCTAACCCTACTTTCCTGACACCTTTTTCCCTTAAACCTTTCTAAAGATGTGAAAACGGGTAGCCTTTTCCACCATCGTATTTTCTGTAGGCTCAGACTTCCTCATGCCTTCAGCCTCTTCCCTGAAGGCTCCAGCTCATTCCCCACACAGCAAGGGGCATCCCTATGTGGCAGACCATCTTTCAGAAACTGCTGGGGCAAAGGCACGTGGGATTACTTCAAGGAAGCCTGTCAGTCTGACTGGCAGCTGGGCTGCCTGATCATTCGGTTGCCTTTATTCTTTAACACATTCCACTCTGCTGGTCGAACACAGGAAGCAATGCTACACACTTGCAGGACTGAACAACATCCACTGGTCAGGATGTCTTTCACTGTCTGTCCATCTGTCCTCCTTTGTTCCTTTAATTTTGAGCAACACATCTGGAGGGCACCAGGATGGGGAAGTCTGCCTTAGGCTATGGATATGCTAATCCATGTCTAAAGGCATCTAAGCCAATAGCTATTAACTGCGACAATGAACTCCATCCATTGTGTAATACACAAAGAAGCACTTTTATCTTGTCCGTCCCAAACCTACCACAGACAATTTAACTACATGATCCTAAATCCTTTTTTTTTTCCTGTGTGAGAAAAAAAGACGCTAACTATTTACTCCATACAATTCATGGTTTTATGTATTTTTTATTAGACCAACTAGAAAAAAACCACTTTCCTAAAAACACAAAAACCTACTCATAAATAATGTTACATGATGTTAAAATATAAACAGCTACTATGCACATCAACAAGGATCATATTACATACGTAAGTAGTAAACCCCACCCCACCCCAATGACTTAATGCTAAATCATCCCTATCTATTTTAAGATTGAAAAGAAAATCTTAAATTGTCAGACATTTCCATGTTCCCCATATGTTTCAACATATGACATAAGAGAGGGTCAAACATGTTCAAAGGAAACAGATCTTATTTCCCCTTGTGCTATAGACACCACTCCTGCTTTCTTAAAATAGCATGCAGTCCCAAATCCTGGCAACCATTAAAAGAATATATATCAACAAAATTATTTGATGAGCACCCATAATTGGAAAGATCTCCCAATGTCCAAGCATTTTATAAATATTTATATTGCCCCCAACTCCCAAATCATTATGTTCTAAACTCTTTTTTAAATCCTCAGAATCTTAATACTAAATTTGTCAATATTTAGTCAATATGACAGGAAGATGATTAAGCCGTTGGCCACATCAAATGATCCTTTTCGGCACCTTCTGTTCCTAAGTCAGAGGAGAGAAAACCTTTATTTATTTTGCCTGGAGGGCAAAACCCATTGAGGGTAACCTGTAGTGGATGGGACCAAAGCTGGTTCTGGGACCACAGCCCCAAATGGGTGGAGCTGCCTATTCCCTCCCTCCCTCCCTCCCTCCCTCTTGGACATGAGCAGAGCAGAACAGATGACCGGAATGGATCAGACTACGGCTGCAGCGGGGTCCCCTGGCACCGCAGACGCTTACCTAGTTCCCTCTTTGACTTGAGCTGGCCCTGCCCGAGTAGCCCTGTGCCTTAATTTACAGGGGGCAGTCCCACGGTTTTCAGAGCAGAGTCTTTTCTTCCCAGGTGCCCTCGATTTGAAGGCCTGTCCAGTTCAAGCCCAGTTTGGAGATAAGGAAGCACATTAAAAGAACAAAAGGAAGGGCCTGGAGTTGCCCACAGATGCCTGGACAGCAGGCGGAGCAGCAACCGCACAGGGGACCCCAGCACAGTCTTTCCCCCTATGGGGAGATCGATGTCTTGCAGTTCTTTTAAAATGACAGTAACTATTTCCAAATGTGGGTTTCTATTATAAATTAGCACCACCACATTTTATGCAAATCCACATCCTCTCTTTTGGTGTGCATCCCTGGCCACCAATCCCACAGGAATCTTTGATGCATCATCCCTCGGGAATATTGGGCAGCGCTTTGCTGGTCTGAGTAAATCGGGGACTGCCAGGGCAGCCAGTCAGAGCAGAGAAGAAGCTGCTAGGGACAGCAGGCCAGAGGGTGTCACGTCACAGAAAAGTCCCCAGGTCCAGAAGCTTCCTTGCGAGAGGGTGGCCATCAACAGCGGCAGTGGAAGCAGCTCCTCTGCCCCCAATAATCTCGCCTGCCTTCACCGTGCCTGCCACGTGCTGCCGCCCGACACTCGAAGCCAGTGTCTTTGGCACTGTATTGGGGCAGGAGAGCTGGTGTGGGAGGCCAATGACATGCCTGGCCGTGGGTGTAGTTCTCTCTGTCTTCTCCTGCTTGTGAGCCCCTGAGAAGCCTTTGCCTTGGGACCAGAGGTAGTTCCCCCCCCCAACCGATTCATCAAGAACATAGTAATATTCGTACAGTCATGTTTCATTTCATGAACAAGAGCCAAGACAAATATTTCCAAACATTTGACATTTCAATTCCAACTTTCAACATTGTTTAAAAAAAAAAAACCACTTGAATTTGAACTTTGAACCTGTAATGTGATAGCAGTACTGCCAGGGCCAAGGGCCCCCAGTTTTCTTATCCCTCCCACCAGTGTCTGCCTCTCTTCACCCTCTCCGAACCTTCCCAGCATGCTCTCTTTCTCCATGCTCTCCCCCATGTCCCTTCTCTCTCCCTGTCCTCTGCCCCCATCTTTCTCCCTTCTGCACTCTCTTTTTCATCCTCCAGTGCTCAGACTTTACTTGCCCCCAGCATGTGTTTTCTTTCTCCCCTCTCCTTGCTCATTCCCACTCTCTTCATTCTTCCCTGCTCTCAGGTTCTCTCTATGCCCTTCCCTGCGGCAAGCTCTCTAACTCTCTCTCTCTCCTCTCCATGCCCACTTTCTTATGAGTCTTCCTCCACCCCTCACCAACCCAGGCCTTGTTCTCTGCACACAGCCTCCTTACTAGGCAATGGCAAAATCATCAGACCCTGCCAATCTTTCTTAAAACTCCCAGAAGAGTTTGGGTGTACTACAAAGTGAAGACACAGTAATACCCAGCCTTGTGACTGTCCCAGAATGACTCTGGGCTTACCTGGATCTTGGAGGCCACCTGAAGACATGAAGATTCTGCTGTGATTGTAGATGTGGCATCTACATTAGTGGGCCCACCCGGCTGCACCCAGTGGTTCGGCTGCAGCCTCTCCAGTGAAAGGTTATCTCTGTGTTCAATAAACTTGGCAGCTACCTGGTTGCTTTTATCTTGGCAAGCACTCAATATGAAATCTCACAAGCTGTCAACTACTACCATTTCATGCAACCTTTTAGATAAGATCAGACACTAAATAACATTGTATGTCAGTTATCAAAGACTGTCAAATGTTAAATACTACTGCAATAAAGATTAAATCAGACACCAAATATAGACATTAAATGCTTGGTACAAACTGAGTACCTGTTTGGATAATTTCCAGAAAACCTTTGACATCAACATTTGTAGAGGAGACTTTCTAGGCAGAATCAATTTCCATTCTAATATGGAAAACCTTAGATCCTTTCAACCCCTCCACCTCTGGCACTTTATGTTATGACTAGAAGGTTTCCATATTCAGATATGAAGCAGGATGCAGAATTGTACATGTGAATGAGTCTTGCATATTCCCAATTCAGCCCAGCAGCTAACCCACACACTCAGTTTCCAATCAAGTTGTCAGCAATAGCACCAATTAGTTTTTGGAGACAGCTGATTCAGTCATCATCCTTCCCCCTGCCTTTTGCTCCCTGCAAAGCAGCTGACTGGCATGTTTACCATTTCTCCAAAAGTTGTACAGTTGGATGGAAGCCTTTAGTTAAGCACTATTCATTTCAGCAGGTCTAGTTTAAGTAGGACTAACATTATTTCTTCATAATCAGAAGATGACAGTTCCCCAGCATGTACCATGCATCTGGGTACTTCCAATGCTCAGCATTTCTTGCTCCTGTTGCCTGAGTGATCACTGAGCAACTAATTACTCATTAGTGAGCATTGAATCTTACCCTTCTCCTCCATCTATCGACCCTGTCAACCAATAGCCAAACCATCCAACCCAAAGATGCCCACAGAGGCCTACCAATGAATCTTCTCACTTTCATCTCTGCCACTTGACCTGTGATGCAAAGGCGTGGGATCATGTATCATATGACCTGAATCATATTTGCTAGATGCAGCAGTCTGCTTCCTAAACGAGCTCACACTACACAGAGCTAGAGGTCTTGTCCTGAGTCATTCATCATGCTTGCCTTCTAATTTGGGGAAGCTCAGTGCAGCTTGATTTAAGTCATGTACAGTGACTATAGTCATAATTCTTTGCACACTTACCTGATTTACTTCTGTGTCAAAATGGCCAGGAATCTTCGAGTGAAAATATTCTTTATTTTAGATAGAAATTGTCACTAGCTTTTCTGAAGTTCACCTGCTCCAAAGCCAGCAAGTAAAATGCATGGAAGCTTGTGGCTAAAAGTCAGTGCTGTGACTGCCATCTCAGCCAAGAACTTCCTAGGTGCATTTAGGGATGCCACTGCCTCTCAGTCCCAGTGCCCTTTTCATGATAAACTCTAGAGGTGAACACATCTGGGCAGCTTGGGAGTCCACAGAGGCCACATTGGGTGGGCAGTGCACATGTGTTACCCACCCCTGCAATCAACAGTTAATAATTCTGGCCCACATTATGGGACTGTTGTAAGAATGACAGAAAGAATCCCTATGAAGACTTTCAGTTCCTTTATAAACACTGCTATGATTCTGAAGATGGCAACGAGGCGGCGGAGGGTGGTGTGCCCATGCTAAGCAGGGTCTGTCTTCTTAGGACATGCAGTGCGAAGGAACCTCCAGCAGCACCAGTCTGAACCCAACTGCCTCTGCGGATCTTTCCAGGCCTTTGAGCATTTCAAATAGTCCTGCGGTGAGTGCTCCACGTGTGGCGAGTGCCTAAATCACCCCAAATCATCATCTGTGCTCGTGTTTCAAAGCAGAAACGGAGAAGTGCCTGATGATATTTGGGTGCTGTTCAGCTATTCCAGGGCTCTGATGTCCGGATTGTTTTGATGCTTTCTTTGAACTCCTTTTTTTCCCACCCCTGCTAAAAGGCACAGACAGCTCTGCTGAGTTAAGCATCAGACAAGTCGGAGACAATGAAAGACTCCCTCCCTTCCAGCTTCACACACACACACACACACACACACACACACACACACACACACACTTGCTGACATCTGCTAGCTAGCCTACAAGTTGGTTGTAATAAAGGAGACCAGGCATTCATGTGATGTGCTGCCTTAAGCATTCACAAATGACTGAAATTAACCTCCCTTCTATGGGCCTTAATTCAGTTTATGACTGGGCGTCTTTTGTTTTATACAGCAGTACAGAGGTGCCTTTGCCGTGCTAAAGATTTTAACTATAATTATAATGAATGATACTTGCCAGCACTGTGGCCCCTAATTAGAACAAGTCCCACAGACATATTGTCTCCTTGGTTTCCTCTGCTACATTTCTCTCGCTTTCTTTCTCTGCCTGGGACACATGGGTCCCATTAAACATTTGAGTATTTAATGTGGTTCCCTTAAATTACTTCTCAAGTTTTCAAGTTCCGTTTAGAAATGTATGTTACTCCGCTTGACTGCATCCCTCGATTTTCACTATGATTTATCCATTTAGCCAGTTGCAATTGCTCTTCCTCCCCGCCAAGTGGAAAGTCTGTGTGTTTGTGCAGTAGCAATAGGAACTGGTAGACTGTAGTGTTACACACTCTTACCTGGCAGTGCTTCTCATGGAACTCTGTGCAACTTCATTCTCGGTAGATGTGTGCAGGATTGCATAGGTTGCCAATTAATTGGTGCAACGGGTTAAAAAAAAAACTTGTGAACAAACAGAAACATGCACCCAATTAACTCTGCCCCACATAAAATAGTCAAGCAAATAAACAGTGAAGCAACCAGGAAAAGCCTAGATCCCTGTAGGATGAGACCAAGTGTAACAAGAATCTCTACTTCTAATAAAGCAGTTGGGAAAACAGGAACAAAGGCATATTGATATCTCAACTGAAAAATAATAAATACACATGCATTCCTTTTTGCCAATTGTGCTGTCTCTCACTCTCTCTTTTGCACTTTCTCTCTCTCTGCACACACACATCTTTTTTCATGTTTTATTAAAATCAAATAACAGTGAATAGTTATCTAAGTATAGCGCATGTAAGTCAATTTCTTTAAACTGGAAAGTACACCACATGTAAGTCAATTTCTGATCACTCAAAAACCTCTACTTGATCCAAGTAAGAATATTTTGTAGAGTGATCACTCATCATCCTAGAGTTCCACACTGCCAAGTTCTTAGAAGACTGATTCTCAGTGTCAGTGAAGTCCATAAATTGATACCAAGTTCCACAAGAACTGTCAATATCTACCTGCCTTCTTTATACCTGAAGATGCTCAATGAGTTCCTTCATTGCTGCAAGGTTCCAAATTTCTGCTTCCTTATCAGAAACCGGCTCATTTGCTGATTTCCGGTTAGCAGCTTTGACCAACCTGGCAGTGCCCCAGGCAAGAGCACTTTGTGTCTTGTTTGTGTATTCAAGAATAAAAAGATTGCATTCCCCATTTGCAGGTTGTGCTATATGACCTCGCTGGTGAAGGCAAGGATTTGGACTCAAAACCTCTGTATCAGCAGCAATCCCACTGCAGGTGGGTATCTCTGGTGACTCCATACCCCCAACAACCAAGGTTCACATTGCAATTAAATTAGGTCTGTGTCAGTGGCGTAAAATACCTCTGTGCTCAGCTACAAAGTTCATGAAGGCCTTAGAACATATTGCAAAGTGGAGTACTGTGCTGAGAGTTTGAGTCTTTTCCCCATAGATAGATAGATAGATAGATAGATAGATAGATAGATATGCTAATATAAGTGCTTTAAAATAGCAAGGTGTAGTAGACGTCTTTCCTCTTGCCTTTCTCACACAGGATGGAGGCCTCTGTTATGAGACAGTCTGTTCTAGTTTAAACTAAAGATTCTCCCCTCTACTTCTAAATGATGGTTTTACTAATATCCATGTTTATATGTAGGTTTAGGGTACAATCCCATGCTCTCTGGGAAAGCATCTTGGCCATTGGGTTTTCTATTTTTCTAGGGGAAAAGGAAGATCCACCCTACGAATCTTCCTCCCAGCAGCACTGGAAAGCTCTTCTGTCATTGCTCCCCCACAGTTGATGTCCTAACAGATAAAAAAGGGGGCATTCCGGAAAGTTTGGGGGTGGATCAGGGAAGGCTTCAGATCTACCGAATTCAATGTCCTCCTGTTCTCCCAAGACAGCCTTGGTGATTGAAGGCAGAAGGACTATGCCAGGCATAGGCCTGGAGTTATTCCCTGTACTGTGGAAGAAATGGGATGAAACGATTCTGTTTGTTTGTTTGTTTGTTTGTAAACTTGGGAGCCACCAGAGAAGGGGGAAGGAGAAGACACCACTTCCCATGCTTTTGGCCTGCTGGCTCCCTCTCCCCCACTCCCTCGGATTGCCATACTAAGGTGTGGCAAGAGACTGTTCGTCCTGTATAGGCCACCCCAGTCTTTATGTTCTCAGGTGGAGGTCTTGCCTACTGTGCCATGTTCTCTTGGTTGCGATATGAAAGAGGGCCTTTTCTGTTGTGGCACCCACGAGAGTGCTCTACCTGCTGTCAGAAGAAGAAGCACCTTTTCTCATGGTACCTGGGATCACTGTGAAATAGGTTTCTTTAATGCTGAAAACTGTGGGCTCCAATGAGTTTTAGCTAGACCAAATTACTGTAGCCGTGTTGGGACCAGACAAAAATTCCTGCCTCGAACCTTATTTGCTTTTCAAAAAAACGGCAGATAGCAGTGGAAACTGGGCCTTCTCTAACAGCTGTGTTTAACCATGTTGCTGAACTGCCTGAGCTTAACTGGCTGCTGAGCTTAGGTGTTTGGTTTAACTCAACAGCTGAGCATTTCATTGGTCAGAGTGCCGAGGCTTTTGGTAACATGACAGCTCTGCTGAAGATTGAGATTTTGGAACAAAATCTGTCTCACATATTTAGAGCACAATTCTGCATTTCAGGTTCAGAATTCAGCTCCAATCCCACAGCCATTTGTAGGCTGGGGGCATGAAGGGCAATGCAAAATTCAAAGGTCTAGGCCTAGGATGGGCGGAAGATTTGGACTACCAGTTCCTATCGCCCCTCACTACTGGCTATACTGGCTGTGGTTGGCCATCCTTGCTAGATTAATGTGGATGCATTAATGGCACCGTTTGGTGTCTCAAGGACACACTTATTTTTTATTTATTTATTTATTTATTAAAACATTTTTATGCCGCCCCATTCGCCGAAGCCTCAGGGCGGCTTACAACAATAAGTTAAAAAAAATAATTATAACATTAAATTAAAAAATAGAAACATAAAGTTAAAAATACAAAAATACCAATATAAAATAAGCTGCCCTGGCCAGATAAAATCCAATAATATTAACAATTAAAATGCCGCTTAAATAAAAAGGTCTTCGCCTGGCGCCGAAAAACAAATAACGACGGCGCCAGGTGGACCAGCTGAACCCCTTTGCCTGTTTTAATGCTGATCTGTAAGGATATGTGAAGAAGCATTCAAAGCCATATCTCAGCTGACACTTCCCCCTGGATCCTGACACACCAACATGAAAGTTAGTGTGTACCTTCAGGACACAATATCACCTGTTGTGCCATTCAGCTGGTCAAAGTGCCCCCTGCATGCCAATTCTGCTGCGCAATCCATAGGCCATGAAAAGGGGACTTGGATATTTTCAGGGCCAGCGAGTAACATTTAGGGATGGGGAAAACTATGTGTGACTGCCAAGAGCTTTTCCAGGCAGCCAAAATCTCACAACCACCAGCAGCGGGGCTAAAGTTGTGCTGCTATGGGCCCCTATTGTACTATGGAGCTTGGTTCTGAGGCTTTTTGTGTGTGAGACTGAGGTAGGGATGGGGTGCTGGGCTGCCAGCCAGCAACCGGTCTCCAGGAAGAACCCTGGCTGGCAGCATGCATACCATTAGTGTTGCCATTGCCACGAGCAGTGCTGAGCTCTCTTCTTCGGTAGAAGAAAGGTAGGATACAAATCAATTCAAACAGATGAATACCATTCAAATTAGCCAGGTTGATTTGGCTCACTTTTCATCCCCCAGCTCCATGTCTGTCTGTCTGCCAGTCTGCCTGTCTATTTGTTTATTTATTAAACTTGTATTCCACACTAACAGGCCCACAGGACTCTCTAGGCAGATGCACCTGGAATTTGAGTCAAATATTCATTCAGCTCAGTCTTAATTCACTGTAGTCATTTTCTAAAGGGTTAAGAATGAAGGTTGCCACTCAGATACAATGTCTGCATTCAGATTGGATTCAGGTTGTCACTGAGCCATAGATTCAGTGTCATTGAGACATGGGTTAACATGTTGTCTGAACCCAGCCAAGATAATAAACCATGGTGAATAATCCACAGCTTATAATCCAGAAAAAAAGGGTTCTCTTCATGAGTTGTTCATGGTCGACAAGCCATAGCTTATTCGTACAGCTGGGTTCAGAGGATACAATAACCCATGTTTCAACAACAGCCCACACTTCAAGGACAACCTACACACAACCCATACTCAACTCTTAAGCGTGAGTGTCAGCGTCCAGGACGTGGGCAGCAGAATAACAGGGAGGGGCACCAGGACCCAGGCAACAAAGCCAATGTCCAAACAACAGTCCTTGAGCAAGTCGAATGGCCCTTCAGAGCCAGGAATAACAGACACATGAGGCAAGGTGCCGTCCACTTAGATAATAGCATAGCATAGGCAGGGCAGGGCAGGAGTCAGTAAATGATGAAGCAGTACAAACAGGATACGATACCTTGAGATCAGGGCAGGAGCAGAAACAAGGTCCAGACACAAGAACTCAGTCAGTGACAACCAGGAGGCAAGAGGGACTGCAGCAAATCAAGAGGCCTTCGTTGCTCTGGCAGCTTCTGCAGGGAAGAGCCATTTCTTATATATCTCTTCCCCCAGGGCTCATAGGTGGTGCCCTGGAAGCTGCAGTAGATTGAGGGAGTCATCTGGTTCTTGGCCAGCAGATGGAGCCCTGAAGCTGCCTCAGCTCCTGACAGTGGGTCATCGTGTTGTGTGAACCCAGCCTTGGTTTATTACTTCACACTGCAATGATTAGGATCTTGCAAGAATCCAGCCTTCATTCAAAGTGGGACTGCTAAAGCTCCTAAGACCCATGGCTGAAGAGCTGTTTGAATGCAAAGAAGAACTCCATCCAAACTAGTAACAATCATGATTATGACCCATGTTAGACCAGTCTGGTAGGAATGGCCATTCTGGCAAGCTAAGAATCCTAAGAAACATTTCACATGACCACAAAGCATGATGCCTTGCAGGAACAAATACTAAAAGATGCTGCTCCCCAGGCAAAGCTTTAAACTGCTGGGTCAGATGGTAGTTGCTGCGTTGCCAGTATCTACACACGAGCCACTAGGTGGCACTGTGCAGAATGGCTGTTTTGAACTATTTCAACAGGATTCTTGTGAGTCCTCCAGAAGGGATGCTCTTCTCTGATGCTGGGGTCACAGCATACAGCAGGGGGTTTGTCTGAGATTTTGTAGAACTTTCAGAAGCTGTCTGTTTCAGTGTGGCCAAACTTCCAGCTGGTGTGACCAGATTTGGCTGCAGTAGTGCTACTGTGAAGTTTGCTGGGATTGGGCTGGCCACGCTTACAGCTCAAAGAAATTGTAGCTGATTTTCTTCTCCTTTGTAGCCTCCTGTAGTTCTTTGTCAGTGCTGCCCAATGTACCAGAATTCACATACTTTTAAGTGTGTGCATGGGGGCAGGGGGGAAACAAGGCACAATTGTGCCAGTGTGTAATAGCCATAAGTCATCAGATCTGCCAATCATTGTAGAATACAGGTGGATGAGGATGATGGGTGGGTGGGTGGATGTGTGTGTGTGCATGTGACCAGAACATAGATCTAGAAATACAGCCTTGGGTTCCATAAGGCCATTTGCTGGCAGGCTTATGTGTGACTGGCTGCATAGCCTTACAGCAACAGGCGGACCCCGGTGGTCTTTTGCCACTTCTGGATGTTGTGTTATGAACGCCTTTGGGAAGACTCACAGCTTTGCCAATATGCCTGTTTTGTTCCCCGGCCTGCACTCCTTCTCTGTGTGAACTGTTGCCTTTCCTTCCAACCGGTGTGAGCTGAATTCTCCAAAATGCTTTACCACACGCAAGAAGAACGTGATGCAAACAATAAGGGAGCAGTAGAAAGGTTTGTATAAAAACCATGCATGTAAGTCTGGATCATTGTATCTGAACGGAGATGTGTGTGTGTGTGTGCACATATGCACACACGAACACACACACATATATGCATGCATGCACACACGTGTGTGTGGAAAGTTCATCCTCTTATAGAGGTGGAATGGCTTTTAACCTGGAAATGGCGAAGCACAAATGACAGGGGGAGACGTAGCTCCATTCACCCACCCACCTCTAGTGCTCCCTATGCCTTTTGCCTGCCTTTCTCCCATCCTCCTGAGCCCGTTCCATCGTGCTGGAACAGTCCAGACACTTTGCACACAGAGGTCCGCCGGCCGGCCCCCAGCTTTGTGTGCCCGCGGTCTCTGGCTCCCGAGGAAGGCCGAGGCAGCTTCCACTCGTGCCCCTCCTGTGCTGCCCTTCCAGCACGGCAAATGGAGCGACGGCAGCTGGAACCCAGTGGCCTGAGGGGGCCCTTGGCAGGCCAGGTCAGCTCCACTCAGGCCTCTCCCGGGCAAGGCGTGGGAACGGTGGCAATGGCAGGAAGGACCGTGTGGGTGGCTGATGGAAACGGAGACTCGGAAGGGGCCAATTGTGGCTCAGCGGCAGAGCATCTGCTTCCCATGCCCAATCTCAAGTTCAGTCCCCAGGATGTGTGGGTGAGTCTGGAAACGAGATGCTGGAGACCTTTGGCCAGCCTGTGTGGACAACACTGAGCTGGGTGGAGCAAGGACCTGACTCAGTGGCATGTGGCTTCCTCTGTTCCTAACGTGCCTCACAGCAGGACAGGCCCTTCTTTTTATTTCCTGTGCCTGGATCATCCCCAAGGTGGCCTACGTAAAACGTCCACATATAATTATACTAAGGTGCTTGTGCATTGCTTGAAACTGTGGTTAAGCTTTAAACACGCAACAACCTTTGTCCGCATTATTCCCTTCCTGCTCACGGCATCCTGTCCTCCTTCCACACTTTCTCTGCTTTACATTGCAATTTCCTAGAGAGGAGTGGAGAGAGCAATTCTATGTCACCTGTGTAAATCTGTAAGGACACAGTCCTGCATAACTTTAGACAGAAAACTAGCCCTATACTCCCAACCTAGGATTGCGCATTAAGGTGCTGTTTGCACGGATAAGGATGATGCTGGTGGCAGGTCCCACCCCTTATGAAACATCCGTGTTGCTACTATCGCTACGCATCACCCTCACCTCCATCCCACAGCATTCTCAGTACCATCTCATGGCTATTCCCAGCACTTTTCATCCTGTCCCGTTTCCTGAGTGCCGCAGCAATAAGGTCCAATTTATATTAATGGGAAAGTTTACAGCAATGAGGTCCAATTTATATTAATGATAAGCTGGGAAACACTTCACAGTTGGGTTTCTAGCCCCTTCAATTTCCATTCAGCCCTCCAAAGTGGAACAATATTTAAATTTTGGTACAAAATTGGTCTACACTCTATTAAATGAGATCTTCACAACATTCAGAGTTCAGGCTTCTTCAACTGCAGGCGGAAAGATCTTGGGCTTCCAGGGGCTGGCAAAGATTCCTACCCAACACTTTGGAAGGCTATTGGCAGTCACAGTTGACAAGACTGGGATAACTAGACCAGGGAAGGGATGTGGGCAGAGTCAGTTTTGAGGGTGGGAATCTTCTGATTCCCTGGGCTCAGCTGCCCGGCCTCTGGTCTGCTTTGTCACAGCTGTGCATCAGAGCACCTGGCCAGCACACCAAGCATTTGCACAGCACTGACCGAGGATCGCGCCCCACCTGGACACTGTGTAAGCAGCATCCCTCTCCCACGCCCTGTGACGCAGCCTTCCTTTGCGCCACATGATCTGAAAGAAGCTCGCTAGTTGTGCACCTTCATTCCACAAGCATCCGCGGACTTCCTCCCCGCTCAGCCTGCTTTCCCAGCCAGAGCCCACCCAGCACGAGTGGAAGTCCACAAGGCGAGAGGGAGGGATTCCACGGGGCGTCATCACAGCCCCACCCAGGGCTCCAACCCAGTCTAAGCCAGCATCGTATGTTGGATGTGTGGTGGCAGGTTGGCATATTGTGGTACCTCGGCTCACAAACGCCTCAGTTCACGACCAAATCGGGTTGCGAACAGAAATTTCTGAAAAATTTGGTGTCAGGTCGCAAACTCTGCATAGGATGATGACCGCAATTGTGCTGCCTTTCCTGCGTGGGCATGATCGCAGTCGTGCTGGGGGCGGACGGGGGCGGATGGCCGCAATCGCAGTCATACTCATGCAGGGAAGGCAGGCGCGATCGTGGTCATGCTCGGGGACACGGGGGGAATGGCCGCAATCATGCTTGGGGGTGTGAGGAGACAGCCGCAGTCAGGGTCACTCTCATGCAGGGAAGACGGACACAATCACAATTGTGCTCGGCGGGGGAGATGGCCATGATCATGGTCATGCTTGTGCAGGGAAGACGGGCACGATGGTGGTCGTGCTTGGGGGTGGGGGGAGATGGCTGCGATCTTTGTTGTTCTTTGTCACTTCGTTGTTCTTTGTCACTTTGTTTCAAAGTTTTATGATTAAAAAAATGGTTACAGAACAGATTAACCTTATGGGGAAATTTGACTTGGGTCACAACCAATTTGGGTCACAACCAGAGTTGTGGAACCAATTAAGTTCATGAGCCGAGGTACCACTGCAGTTAGCAGAAAGCAGCCCCGTCAGATAACGTGTACTCTAGGAACGACGGGCATAGCCCAGGGCTTGGAGGGCAGACACAGGAAGCAGCCATCCTGCTGAGGCGAAGCAGCACTGGAGCTGGTTGCCGAGGCAACAAGAGCCTCATGCAAACACCTTGAGTTCCATGGCGGGAAGGAGGTGAAATAAAATTTAATAAATAAATCAAGGCGGTGTGCCTTCTATACACCTCGCTGGGGGAGTTTTCCTTACACTTTGTGAATGACAGCAAGTTACACACTTTCCGAGTTAGCTGGTTTGGAAAAGATCAGCCAAAATCAGTGCATAGAAGAATATATTTATAATTTGCATACATTATACAAATATGATATACACATGATGCTAGATAAATTATGCAGTATAATTTGTATACATTATACAAATATGGTATACACATTTTATGACATAAATTATACCAATCCAACAATCTAGTCTTGCTAGATTTGCTTATGTTTCTCAGGTACAAATATTTCTTACTCAACCACACAACCTTTTCTATCTTCCAAGCTTTCTTGTTCAGTTGCAAAACCATATTGAATAACCTAGCTTTTTTTTAAACATGCTAATATGCCCAGTGATTTCTGCCGTCCCACATTTGTGGACAATTGTGTTTTGAGACCTCACTTTCCTTATTACAATCTCTGTGTTCAGCAGAGAGATGAAAGAATGGCTGGTCCCTGGACCCCTCGCTTCCATCGCATATCGGCAGCCTCGCTGTAACATTTGCTCTAAGGTGGCAGCAGATGGCACATCATTCTTTTCCCGACAGCAAAAGCTACGAGTGACGACAGCCTGAATTAATGCCCTTCTTCCCAACCACTGCTAGGGAGCCTGTGAGATTACTGGAGAGATAGCAAAGATGTCAAAATTGCTTTGCTAAATAAATGCTGCTCCCAAAACAGCAAAATGAAGTGTGGGATTCTGAGGGCAGTGCTTCTGGTCTGAATCCCACACTGACTAGGTTCAGACAGCGCAGTCAGAGTTTGAGTATGGCTTGAGTGTGGCTTGTGGTTGAAAGGTAGGTTGTTTGTGAAGTGTGGGAACCCAGCATGCCTAACAAGCCATGGTTTATTAAGCACAAAATGACCTATGAAGAGAACTCATGGGTTGCGTCTTCCTCCTCCTCGAAGAAGCTCAGGGTGCACAACGCAAACAGCATAGTGTGCTCTTTTTCCTCACAACAATTCTCTGCAGTAAAGGAACCTGAAAGAGAGGGGGAAACCCAATAAGCCCAAGGCACTCCCCGAGCTTCATAGCTGAGCAAGGTTTTTGCCTCAGGGCCCAGCCTGCCTCTGCTACTCTGCCACTCTAGCAGATGCCAAATTTAATCTGGATTCTAGTTCTGGATGCATCTGCTAGAGCTGAAATGTGTTTTCCTTGGAAAACTGTCAAGCAATTCTCCTAATGTGTCTTTATCTGAAATAACTTAAATGGCACTCCATCACCTCTCTCTCAATGTCTCTCTGCACAAAACTGTGAGTTACCAACATTGCTGGATTTAGGGACTTGGATTAAAACAGGAATCTGTGTCCCCCAGCTAAAGAACAGACCACACTCTGCACATGCAACTGCACCGCGATGCTCGGTTGCACCCTGCTGAATTCTGATGTGGGATGCACATACCCATGGAAAGCACCATAGCAGTGGTACGTGGCTAGTGGTGTATTCTTACACTGGAGGAGCCTGGGCAGGGTGTCCATTCAATGGTGCCCCTTTTGACTTCACACACAAATCCCAGCGTCTTAAAAGGTTAGTTCGAAAAGCTTCCCATTTCATTTATAAGATGCGTGCAAGTGTCGAAATTCCCCGTTTTAAAGTCCAGCTCTATTGCGCAGCGAGGGTGGCTGGGAGGGGAATGAGCCCAGCTGGGGAAACAGGCTCACTGGGGGAAGGGATGGGCCGCTTGCTGCCAAGGTGGGAGGCGCGGAACTCCCCCTGCCTCGGCATTGTAAGGCAGCGTCCAAGTTCCGAGCGAGTCTTCCCAAATTCCTGGGGAGCACGGTGACACCCTGCTGGAATAATGCTTCATTCTCGAGTCCGTGCAGTTGCTGCAGAGTGTGGTTTGCACAGCAGGGCTGCCTGCATACTTTGCTGTTCCTGTGGCATTGCGGTCTGCCAGCGTGTGCATTCCCCGGGCCTTGTTCTTCCCACTCAGGCTTAATGCCGGGGCAATTCTGGCCCTTAACTGTGCAATTTGAGGATCAGGCTCTCTTTGCCACAGTGTTCTCAACAGATCTAGTGACTTTTCCCTACCTCACAGGAGGATGAAATTCATTCAAGACTGTGAAGCGGTTTGATAACTGCAGCAGCCGAGGGCCACACACATGCTGTAGGTACTCTGCAGCCACAAAGTATGCCTGCAGTTGACTTGTCGGCTAGAACAAATAATGACAAAAATCCTAGGGCCTGCGGAATTAAAGGGTTAAGAGCCAAGAGGCGAACGGGGGGGGGGGGGGGAGAAAAGTCAACAAAAGCACCCTTGCGTCTGATTTAATTAAGAGATAATCCCCTTTCTATTAGCCATGATAATCATGACTCACCAGTCGTTAATGAAGGCAAATGTACACACTGATGACATCATGTGAACAACATGAAGGCTCTGGGACCTGAAATGAAAAGGATTACTCCAGGAAAGCCATCCCAAGCCTACAACTGCCAGGCTTAGGTTGGGAGTAAGAACTAAACATGAGAAATACTTCTTGAGGCACTAACATGAGAAAGGAATTATATAACCTCAAGTTATTAAAAACAATAAGCTTGCCTTTCGAAATATCTCATTTACTTAGGAAAATACACATTTGGCTCAGCATAAGGCTGTGATTCCATCACTTCATGTTGATGACATCATGACCCACAGAAGTAAAGTTGCTGCATTTTATCAGCAGTCCTAATATCACATCCTCCCCTCTGGGATAGAACTGTGGCCTCCTCTTTAATCTGCAGTATGGTGGATAAAAGCTGATATGGATGGCAGTTTAAAATGGGCATCAACCTCACTTCAGCAAAGTAATTCCTGACTGGTGGATGGATAAGTCACAAAAAGATCCCAACCAGCATGACCCAGAGATTTCAGTAAGCTGCTGATTGTTGCAAGGATAACAGAGGAACTGACAGATCCTGAACACAGTTGTGAGGGAGCCTCGGGGAAGAGACTTTGTCCTAGTCCAAGCTTTAACATATCATCCACAACCTAAAAACAGCCACGACCAGGTTCAGACATCACAGCAAGCCATAGAGATGGGCTACTTATGGCTTGAATATTCAGAATGGCCACTGGCATATACTGCAACCAACTATGGCTTAAATAAGCCATGATACGGTAGGCTGCAAGGATCATGTAACCCAGGCAATGTTCTTCAGAAATCAAGTAAGCGTGAAAAGAAGCCATAGTCTATCAACTAGCTCAGTTATTTCCCATAACACTTGTGGAAAGGGGAAAAAAGAAGGAAGGCAGCAATGCTGGAATGAGAAGCAAAGACTAAATTACATTTTCTTCAGCCTAATGTGTTTTGTTTAAAATCTTTATCAGGGACAATGAAGAGCAAAGCACTTTATATGCTAAGTTCTCTATATGTTCCAACTGACTGATCAATTCATTCATTCATAGTCAGCAACACAATAACTGTATTATTTGTGAATACATTTCTTCACAAATTTCTAAACCTATTTTCTCATATACAGTTTTCACTGTATTTTCCCCTAAAGTATGTATTTTATATGCAGTTGGCATGATTCCTTGAGCCAAGTACTGCATCGCAAAATTCAGAGAAGTTCAAAATCCAAAGGATAACTTTGTTTTGATCAGCGCGTGAGGCTGTCCATATCAGAATTCACAAAGAACAAATTCCTCTGGCATGCAGAAGTGTTCCATCATAAAATGCTGCTGAAGTTATTACAGTATGTTCCAGAACAGACATGAGTTTGGGATATTTTCAAAGGTAAGTAACTCCCCATAAGAAATTCCCCTCCTTCTACATGCAGACATCTTTGACCATTCAAAATATAGCATTTGACATGTATGGGAGCTTTGTTTATTATGCAATACTTAAAACAAGAAAGGCGGAATTTGGTCATTTAAGTTCTTCATCTTTCTTACTGTCCTATTTTTGATGTCAGCTCTGAGAGATAATCATGTGAATTACTCCCCCAGATTGAATTATTCTATGGCACCACTCTGTACCATATTACAGATGCAGTCCCTGGACAAGAAAACCACATCAATAACAGAATAGATAAATAAATGAATAGAGGAGAAGAGATTTTGGAGCAAAGTTTGGAGATGTCTGAGGTAGGGTCCTTTTTCTAATTATGAGATGGTGAGTTGGGAGATTCTAGATGCCCAGGCGAACTGAATAAATAAATCTCAAAAGAAAAAGATAGTTGTCTGCCAAGAAACCTAATACTGAATGTTGGGAGCAGAGCTCTGAAAAAGATTTAATTGGAGATATAGCCCTAAGAATATGTAAATAGTCTCTCATTTTCTCAACTGAAAGGAGAAACAGATGCCAGGCCTGGGATCTGAGATTAAATATGAAAAGCAGTGAGGCCTCTAAAATGTTATTTAAAATGTATGTAATGAGATACCTTTCTCCTTAAAGGATCGCACAGTCTTTGCGCTTTGTGCGAAGTAAAAGAAAAAAATCCTTGCAAAGACCTAGTGAGATTAGAGCTTCTCCTGGCCATTTTTGCAATAAATTGCTGGGCAGCAGGATCCAAGAAGCCCTGGTATCAATGGGAACCCTACTGGAGCTCTTGCAAATACAAAATGGAGCCACCGTGAGGCACAGATACTGTCAAGGAAGGGTCTTCTGTATGGACAGCAAGACAGAATTTTCCCACCTGGGTTGCAGATGCCGTTCTCCCTCAGGCCAACTCACTGCTTCCATACACACGAGCCTGATGAAGCACCAATGTTGCGTGTGTTATCCCTGGGGTTAAAAGTAGTAAGTGTCACCAGGCCATCGATTTATGTCTGCACTTGCAGTTCACCAGAGCTGGGGAGAAAAGGGTTAAACCTCCTCCTCCCCCCTCCCCCCCCACCTGCCACAGGCCATGAATTTATCAGCATTGTTTGCATATCAGAATGTTTGCATTCTTCCAAGTATGCACAGCAGTGTAAAGCTCTAAAGGCACGGGAAACGGCCCACACAGATCAGGCCACGGAGGGACTTCTTCCTGCAGAAGCATCCCTGGTGCACTGACAGCCCAGGACTGCGTATTTCTTTTTCAAGTGAACGAAGAATAAAATAAATGCTTCCATATTTGTTTTAAGATAAAACTGATCGAAAAAACAAAAAAAAGTGCTATGAAAATTGAGCATGCGTACATTGGTTGTCTACAACTTGTCCAATCTGCCTGAAATTGGCATGGATCGCACCTTAAGGAGAAAGTGGAACACCTATGCATTTCATGCCATATGGTGAAAAAAAAGTTACCGGAGTAGAAGACAGGATACGTTTTTTATTGAAATAAATGCAAATTCATTTTATTTGTTTGTTTACAAAATGAATTAATGTACTTCATATAAAGGTAAAATGAAATTAATGCAATTAATATTTTTAACATTGGTGACCTTTCTTTCTCTCCTCCTTCTCCTTCTCCTGCTAGCATACTTCTCTCAAATGAATTGTTTGACTAGATCAAATGGCCAGTGTTACCAAACTAGTTCACCTGTATTTATTGGAAAAAAACAGATCATGAAAAGAGAGTTTGTTCACAAACAGCAGCACAAGAATGATGCCACGGGCAATGCTTCTGTTAAAATCAGCAAGCAAGAGAGTTGTGTAAGTGGCTGGCATGATGTCAGAAGAAGAGGCACAGCAGTAAAGGCAAGGTAGCCATGCTTTCATCTGGAGCATCAAGGGGCATTTCCTGACGATCATAAGCCAAATGAGGCAACACTTCCAGAGCACTGCAGCTTCATCGGCCAAGTTTCTTCATTTGCTATGTCGATCGCCAGTGCTGGCAGCCAGTGAGAAATCTCCTCTGTCACCCGGTTTGCTTCTGAGCATGGTTAGAGTGGGTTGAGATCTCTTTCACACACACAACTCGGTGCTTCCATCATCACTCCTTAAATTCACGTGAAATGGCTGGGGTGGATGATCATGATTTTGTGTGCTGACTGTGGAAGGAGAACAGCCAAGCAGCAAAGCACAGGCTTTGCATACAGAAGCACCCAGTTTTGATCTCTGACATCCTCAGGTAGATCTGGGAACAGGGCCAGCCTAGGATATTTCACTGCCTTGAAATGAAGGACAAGATGCTACCTCCTTCGTTGTATGCACGGAAGCTGATGGCACTACCCACTGAATCTTTCTCCAAAATTGGTAAGGGACTAGCACCCTCCAGCATATCTGAAGTCAGCAAGCCAGCAGAATTCTCCAATTTGGAAAAAGGTCAGACAGCTCATGGAGCACAGCAGAGGAAAACGGTTTGGGAAGGAGCAGCATCTGCCATTAAGATGATCTCCTCACCCAGACTAACAGTCGGGCTGGCCCTGGCTAGGAAAACACTCCTGTTGGAGGCCCTGGGAATTACTGCCAACCAGTGCAGGCACTGCTGACTTAAACATACAGCCTGAAAACTGCAGGCGGTGTGTTCCCACGGAGCCCCTGGCCTTCCCGACTTCCTTGAGCTCCGTGTCGTCAAAGCCGCTGTGAATCCATCACACCAAGGCTCACTTGATTAAAGTGCACCGACCTCCCTCTCTCCATTTCTCTCCCCTTCAACAGTAGTTTCCCCTGCTTTGCATCACCCAAGGAGAACTTTAAAGAAAAGTTTTTAACTTATGCCAAGCCTGACCCTCGTTAATTGGCCAAGGCGGACTGACTGGCACCCCCATAAACGCTGAAAGCAGCATGTTTGCCTCTGCCATCTGCCTCGGAGTTCAGAACTCCCACTTGGTGGTGCCACGTGTCTCTAGTCCCCCAACACGTCATGCGTGGATGGTGGGAGAGGCTGAAGACAGGTTTGCTTCGAGCATTTTCACCCAGCCAGAAGAGAAATCTTTCTCGTTGGCCTGCCTACCAGCTTTCATCAGTGTGTAAGTGCAGTATTTTGCCGAAGGGCCAAAAGTGACCCGCAGACACACACCTGTGGGCCCATTAGGGAGGGACCTTGGGGCAAGTGTCTGAGGACTCACTCAAACGAATGAACCAGAGGGATTCCAGATGCAGCAGAGCTGGGTTAACACACGTCAAAGCAAGGGATGCGATACATATTATCCTCTAAAGCGGAGGAGCGGGTACAACAAGCCCAGATTTTAACATTTCCTAAGTGCACTGGTGAATGTGCAGCACACGCATCTTCGGGCACAGCTCTAGCCTGAAGCAGGGCGATACGCTGGCATCAGATGGCCAAAAATGAGGAGTGGCAGATTGCATTCCTCACCCTCCTTGCTCCAGCCACCTGCAGTGGGTGCTCTGGAGAGCGCCACCAGCCATGTTCCCAGCATGGCATTTCCTGCCACAAGAGAGCAGCCAGTCCGGTTCTCTGGAGCAGCCACCTGCCCTCTGTCTTGCTTGCCACTCACCTTTACCTTTGCTTGTACCACATCAGCCCTACAGAGGGCTCCAGGACTGGAAGAAGCAACTGCGGGAATCTTGCCTGGGTCTCACGAGATCTTGGGCACTCTTGCAAAATTCAGCCATTCTTGTGAGATCCAGCTCCTTTTGCAATGTCCAGGTGCTCGTATGATCACCAAGTCAGCTGAACTCTCAGGAAAGCCCTACAGCCGGATGACTTAATGCAGCAGCGACAAAATGAAGGGGGAACATGATGTGGAAATGTTGGGAAAAGATGCTTTGTGGCAGGCATGGGATGCATTCTCTCCTGCCTCAGGTACCGAGACCTTGAGTCAGGCCTGATCCTCTTGAATCCTGGGCCTCTTGCTGCAACCTACCATAAAGAACAGTGCCTGATCTGTCCTCTCTGTGTAAAGCATAAATAAATTTCTTGAAGAACTGTGGTGAAGTGATCCACATCTGTGGCTAGAACTGGAGAAGTCCCCAGTCAGTCATGAAGCTCACTGGGTGCTCCTCAGGTTGTTGTTGTTGCTAGTCGCAAAGTTGTGTCCGACCCATCGAGACCCCATGGACAACATTCCTCCAGGCCTTCCTGTCCCCCACCATCCCCCGGAGTCCACTCAAGCTCACACCAACTGAATCAGTGACTCCATCTAGCCACCTCATCCTCTGCAGTCCCCTTCTCTTGCCGTCAATCGTTCCCAGCATCAGGGACTTCTCCAATGAGTTGTTCCTTCTCATTAAGTGGCCAAAGTATTTGAGTTTCATCTTCAGTATCTGGCCTTCTAAAGATCAGTCAGGATTGATCTCCTCTAAGACTGACTGGTTTGATCACCTTGCAGTCCAAGGGACTCGCAGGAGTCTCCTCCAGCACCACAATTTAAAGGTCTCAATTCTTCAGCACTCAGCCGTCCTTATGGTCCAACTTTCACAGCCATACATTGCAACTGGGAAAACCATAGCCTTGACTATAAGCACTTTTGTTGGCAGAGTGATGTCTCTGCTTTTTAGTATGCTGTCTAGATTTGCCATACCTTTCCTCCCCAGGACCAGGCGTCTTAATTTCTTGGCTGCAGTCCCTGTCTGTGGTGTGGTGATCTTGGAGCCCAGGAACATAAAATCTGTCACTACAGTGATCTGTGATCCACACAATCAAAGGCTTTAGCATAATTAATGAAGCAGAAGTAGATGTTTTTCTGGAACTCCCTAGCTTTCTCCATGATCCAGTGTACGTATGTTGGCAATTTGATCTCTAGTTCCCCTGCCTCTTCAAAATCCTGCCTGTACTTCTGGTAGTTCTCAGTCCACATACTGCTGGAGCCTAGCTGGTAGGATTTTGAGCATAATTTTGCTAGCATGTGAAATGAGTGCAATGGTGCGGTAGTTTGAACATTCTTTGGCATTGCCCTTCTTTGGGATGGGAATGTAAACTGACCTTTATCAACCCTATGGCCACTGTTGAGTTTTCCAAATTTGCTGGCATATTGAGTGTAGCACTTTTACCGCATCGTCTTTTAGGATTTTGAATAGCTCAGCTGGAATACTGTCACCTCCACTAGCTTTGTTGTTGCTCAGACTTCCTAAGGTCCATTTGACTTCACATTCCAGGATGTCTGGCTTGAGGTCAGTGACCACTCCATCGTGGTTATCAGGGATGTTAAGCTCTTTCTTGTATAGTTCTTCTGTGTAATCTTGCCACCTCTTCTTAATCTCTTCTGCCTCTGTTAGGTCCCTGCTATTTTGGTCCTTTATCATGCCCATCTTTGCATGAACCTTTCCCTTCATATCTCCAATTTTCTTGAAGAGATCTCTGGTCCTCCCTATTCTATTGTTTCTTCTATTTCTT